>NC_056739.1:527619034-527676534 GCF_019279795.1 Protopterus annectens | reverse complement strand
AAGAGGAGTGGCTATTTTATGGAATAAAAGTATGCCCATTGCTAAAACCATTAAGTCTTATCAGGATGACAAAGGAATGTTTTGTATGGTTACAATACAAATTAATGGGAAGACTTACACTTTAATTAATGTATATTGGATACCTGGAATTGGTATTAATACAGTGAAACATCATCTTGATAAGATCATATCATTCTCTATAGGAGATATTATTTTAGCTGGTGACTTTAATTGTATACTACATGAAAGTGATACTACCACTATAGGAAAAGAAGAATTACATCTAATGCAAAACATTTAAATGATTTTGCTAATTCTTATCATTTGAATGATATTAATAATCAGATAGATTCAAAGTCATTAAAATACACCTTTTTTTCTAACAGATACAAAACTTATTCAAAATAGATAGGGTCTTTATTTCTAACCAGATGGTAACAGATTTAATTAATTCCAAAATCATTTCATGTCCTATATCTGATCATAATTCAATTGTTTTTGAATTCATGATAAAAATACTCATAATGTTCAGATCAAAAGGATACCAGCATACTTAACTCAACTAAAAGACTATAAAGAATATATACTTTCAGAAGTAAAACATTTTTAGACATAAATAATACTCCTGAAGTCTCCATTGTTTATGTTTGGGATGCCTTAAAATCATATCTATATGGACAAAGTATCAGATGGTATAATAATAAAAGGAAATCTTGGGATAAGGAATTGTTAGATATTCAAAGTAAATTAGACTCTTATAAACATAATAATAAAGAAAATATTATGGACAAGAAAGTTATTGAAGAAATAAACAAACTAAATGAGAAATACAAAGAAATTTTAACTCATAAAGTTAAAATAACTAGAAATACAAGTTTTTGTCTTATTCAATAAGCCCCAAATACTTACATAGACTTAAAAATAAAACAAAAAGGTTGAATAAACAAAACCATATCAAAGAAATCTTTTCTCTAAGGAAAAATAAGAATGTTTCTAGTATACCAGAAATACTAGATGAATTTAGAAATCACTTTCACAAAATTAACCATAATAACATTAACATGGAACCTAAAGATAAAATAAAGGAGTTTATAACCACAAACATGAATAAAAAGCTTAATAAACAACAGATTAAACTATTGGACAAGAGTATTTCATATACAAAGTTATTACACAAATAAATAAGCTTAAATCAAACAAAGCACCGGGTAATGATGGTATTATACCAGAGATATATAAAATCCTTTCTAAAAGTACATATTCATTAATACATAATGTTTTTATTTTGGCCCAATCTGAGTTAATAACCCCCCATCTTGGCAATATACATTTATTTCGCCAATTTTGAAACCTAATAAAGATCCAACTAGATGTTCTTCATATAGGCCCATCTCATTACTTAATGTTGATTATAAAATGTTTATGAGTATCTTTGCTGATAGATTGAAGACAATCATTCCCGGCATTATAGATATAGATCAGACAGGCTTCATTGTAAATAGAAATAATTTTGATAATATAAGAAGAACTTTAACATTAATAGATTTTGTAAATAGGAAAAAGAAAGATTTAACACTTATTAGTCTTGATATAAGTTCAGCATTTGATTCAGTAAGTTGGGACTATCTGTTTACCTTAATGAAGTGCACAAACTTCTCAGATGCATTTGTAAATCTAATTGAGCATTTATACAAAGGAACGTTGGCTTATATTAAGGTAGGAACATATGTTTCACAAAAATACCCATTCTTAAAGGTACAAAACAAGGATGTCCACTTTCTCCACTATTATTCACTTTAGTAATGGAGCCTTGGGCTAATTTGATCAGAAACAGTACTGACATAGAGGGTTTTGAAATAGATGAAAATACAACATCCAAAATTCAACTTTTGCAGATGATGTTCTAATTACATCAGCAGGATCTAATTCTTCTATGCAGTCTCTATTTGATAAAATGATGAATTTTAAAAGTATTTCTGGTTTAATATTCAATGAAGAAAAAACTAAAATACTACCTATATATACACGAAAAAATATTCTCATTAGTGATTTTACTAAATATGTACCCAATTCAGGTCAGATAACTTATTTAGGTATAATACTATCTAAAGATATTAAATCTATTATATATAATAATTATAATACCTGTTTTCTTAATATACAAAATCTTTTTAATACCTGGAATAATATGTCTTTTACTATGGAGGAGAGACTTACAATTATTAAAATGATAATATTCCCCAAGATTTTATACTTAATACAATCAATAATACTTCCACCTACAAAAAATCAAGAAACTGAATACACTAATGTTAAATTTCCTATGGGCACCTAATAGACCTAGGATTGCATTAAAGAAACATACTAATAGCTGGTCTCAAGGGGGTATTTCTTTTCCAGACTTTAATTTATATACTATCTCTTCTATTGTAAAAGTTATTACTTTATTAATAGATCAGTCATATGTCACAAAATGGAAAGATTATTGGGAGCTAATTAGTATGCACTTCATGAAAATCTCCTTAACATATAAAAATATGATTGTAAATAACTCCATGTTATGGTTACTAAAGGAATTTTGTACTTCACCTATTACACCTAAACATATGGTTTGTTACCCATTAAATATTATTATTAGTTATCGTAACTTTATATTCATGCACCCTAAGTATAGGGAATGGAATTTTATTGTATTCCCTATAATGTATACTCAGGGTATGCTTTTGCCATCTACTTCTGAAGGAACTCATTTAACTATAGATAATGATCTAAAGTACTGGTATCAGTTGATATCTGATAATAAAGTTAAAAATCTAGATTTCTTAAAACAAGAAGTTGATCTAAGAGAAACTTGCTGGTTAGAGGTTCAGACCTTTAGACATCTCATTAATAAAATAGATCTAATGTCTATAACAGTTAAAGAATCTATTCCAACACTGATTGATTACTTGATATTAAATTTACAACATAAAGTTTCTGATAAAGGTAAACTTTCATACATACATAAAATTATCAGACAAGAAACTTTTTACAGTGTAGATTCAGACTGGAATTATTTCACTTCTATTAATGGGGACCCACCAAATCAACAAGATAAACAATATATATTGGAATCTGCTTATAGAACTACGTCTTCCATTGTCTAGAGACTTTATACATGGAAATTTTTATATAGATCTTTTTATACACCTTTGATGATGAATAAAATAAATAATAAAGATAATTTATGTAAAAGATGTAATGTAGAAATTAATGCTGACTGGGCTCATATGTTTTATGACTGTATAAAATTGAAAGAATACTGGAAGTCAATTAATGAATTTTTGCAGGCTCTTTTTACAGATAATTTCATTATTTCTAAATATCTTATATTATTCAACACACCTGTACCTCAAAGTGTTAAAAAGGTTAAGCTTCCCGTGTTATGGTCTATTCTAGCAGTGGCTAGGAAAATAATAACTAGAAATTGGATTTCAGATACACCTCCTTCGTTCAATGAATTTAAAAATGTTATGAATATAGTGTGCCATATGGAAATAAACACAATTAGGACAAGAACAAATAGAAAAACATCTTATTATATTGTATGGGATAATTTACAAAATTTGTTAAAAAAATTTTAATTTCAATAACATGGTATTTTAGTTTAATTAATTGATCTGATTGTAGTGGATGTCTTTGTAAATACTTTAGTTGTTTTGTTGAATATTATAATAATACCTATTTTTAATTACTTGTATAAAATTGTTATGATATTTCTCTTATATGTTAAAACAATAAACCTGTTTTGAAAAAAAAAAGGAGAACATGAAGAAGCTCAACCCGATTTCCTGGTTTCTCCAGACCACTGTCTGGTTAAGTGACTTGCTCAGAGTCACTCAGTTAACAAATGGGGGTTGAATAATCATACTAAATGTCACAGGAAGCAGCTTCATAACAGCACATTGCCTTAATCTTGTGCATTAACTATCCAGACTACAAAACTTAACCACCAAGATTAAAGGACTTCTCAACAGCCTTAACAGCCTTAGGAAAGTGCAAACCATCTGGATACGCAATCAAAACATGGGACAGCTGGGTTTTTGGTTATATGTGCCTGAAGTTAGATATGCTGGAAAGTCATCAGAGGTGGCAGGTCTGAGAGTATTGTATTATTTTATCAGCAGACATGCACAGATTAGAGTGGACAGACTTGATTCATCTATTGTCAATAATTCAGGAAGATAGCAGCTGATAAGACCATCAGATAGGGTTCATACCATCTGCAGAATTGGTTTCCTGTCTTGCTTGATAGAGGAGTTTCACTCTTGGATCCGAGGAGTAGAAGGTTCAAGGACAGATGCAAGGTATGATTCTAGATGCATCTGAATTAGTTATATATTTATGCACACTTGTGCCTTATTGATGACAAACTATCCTTTGTGAATCATATACTCAACTCAATCAAAAAGACCCATTTTAAGCTTTTCAAACTCTATAGGTATACACTCTATTTGGACAAGTCTACCACTTTGAAACTAGCTAATAGTCTACTTCTACCCTCCCTTCTCTATGGTTGCCCCATTCTCACTAACCTACACACATCTCTCCTGAACAAACTGAAGTCGTGCTACTATAAAATTGCTAAGTTTGCCTCCAACATGCCAACTCTCACACATCACTGCCTGGCCATTAAATGAATAAAATGGTTTGAGTTCCCTCATTACCTGCATTACTCCCAACTTACTCTCACCCACAAACTACTAAATAATCCAAACTACTACCCATCTCTTCAAACTATAATGCAAACACACACCCCTACTCAGTATCTTAGGTCCTCCAACAAACAACTCTTAAGCATAACTAAACCCAACAAAAGAGCTGTACAATGTCTCTATTCCCATGCCATTGCCAAACTTTGGAATGCACTCCCTCTCTCTCTCTTACTCAACTAGACTCTTTAATAACATTTAAATTTGCACTAAAAGAACACTATCTCAATAACCTTGTCTGTTCTTGTAGTCATATAATTAAACCACCTTAAATGTTTTGACCACTATACACTACAAATACTTTTAATAACTTAACATAGTTGCAATTTACACTATCTGTCTTCGTATCCAATGTCTTGCTTTCGTTATTTCTGTGGCTGAATAAGCAGTATTGATTAAACAGTATTCTTACTTATGAGAATATACAGAATTACTAAAAATCTAACACACTGGGTTTATTTTTCTTGTATTGTATACCTCTAAACATGTATTTGTCTTGTATATCTACTTCAATTTGTATTGTGTAAAAATCTTTCTTGACTTTCAAAGTTAAGCTGATGTTATGTAAAAATTTCTGTGCTTGTATGGAGCTTTTCTCCCCGGGCCTCCACTGAAAATGGATCATTGGCCCAGTGGACTTTCCCGGTTAACAAGTGTCAATAAATAAATACTAATATAAAATGTAGTCTCCCATATCAAGATTTGTGAGGCAAATCATTATTGGGCCTGTTTCTTAGGATGACTAATGGAGGACCGTAGGATTTGGAAAGATGTCCAATCAGGTTTCACTTGTATTTCACATTGACAAGACAAGTAGGTGGTCAACACTGACTTAGAATTATGTACTGATATGGTGAGTAGCTCCCAGCTGGCATAATGGTTAATGTCTTGCTTCCGATGCATAAGTCATAAGGTTTAATTGACCTAGGGCCAATGCCTGTGTGGAATTTGTATGTTCTCCCTTAGCTTCTACCTCTCAAAAAACACTATGAGTTTTCCACCTCAAAAAAAAAATTATCCTAGAATGCAGTTATGGGCAGCAACAGCACAGACTCCAGCTGATGCCCTGTAGGATGAAGAGTTGTACAGACCAACCACTTTGGGCATTGACTGTTGTCTGCAGTTTCCTCTAGATAGGAGTACATAGATAACAGACTGTTTACTATGTCAGGGTTAACTACTTGATGGTATAAAAATTGGCTCTGGGTGATTTGGTCATGTTGACTGACTTCGCCAAATGGACATGGGTATTTGCCAGTGATTAGTGGGATGAGGACACAGACAACATACATTGGGTAACTGTGCTAATGGTGTTGGGGTATAGTTTCTCCTGTTGGGCAGTGTGTGTGCCTCACATAAAATCTAGCATCATTAGGTCAATAAGCTAATGGCAGGCTGGTGTCCAGGTGCCTATGTTGGGTTTCCTAGGATAGCTTTGTTGAGCAAAAACTGGACATAAAATCAGTCAACCCAACAAATGTAAACTGAGGATTGCTATACTCAGTATAGGTTAATTGACAGGATAGAGCTTGGAATAAGATGGCATGATGGTGAGGAGGGGGCTGTACATCCCTGTGTATCCAGGAGCCACTTGGCTTGTGATCCAGAGTGTACTACTCAAGGGGAGAACAGACTAGACATGGTGTGGGAATTGTGGTGAGGGGAAAGACTACATTAGACAGATAGGGATGTCAACAAAAGTAATGACAGAGTCATGGCAATCACACTCCAGTGTAAGGATAAGACAATATTTATAATCTCAGCCTATGCCCAACAACAGAGTTGTAATAATGAATGATGAAAAGATTACATTCATACAGCAGTTGCAGGACCTACTAGACAAAGCAGGACAACATAAGTTGGTGTTGGTAATGGGTGACATGAATGGACATATAGGGGTAGACAGAACAGGATATGAGGATTGCCTGGGTCCACATGAGTGGGGCAATGGGAATAAAGGAGGTTGTTCTAGAATTCTGTATGACAAATGGCTTGATGGTGGCCACAGCATGTCTCAGTAAAAGAGACAGTCACAAGATCATATACATGAGTGGCCAATATTCAACTTAGGTAGACTTCCTCTCTTTAAAGAAAGGGCACTGGGACAGACTCAGTGATTGCAAACCCATATTCAGTGCAAGAGTCTGCTCACAGCATAAATCATTAGTTGCCAGAATCAGCTACAAGCAGTGGTCAGAGAAGGCTCTAAGGTCAATAGAGACTATGCTGAAGACTTGTGAGTTGATTGGAGATAAAATACAAGAGTTCAATGAAGTACTCAGGGATGTAAAGCCCCAGGAAGAAACAGAAATACGTGAAGCTGAGGAAGTGTAGCAGCACCTTAAAACAGCATGTGTGAGGACTGCAGAACAGGTATGAGGCCAAGCCAGGTATGGAAACAACTTATTTAAGGAAAGCTGTTGGTGGAATGCAGAAGTCTAGGAAGTCAAAAAAAGAAAGAAGAAGTGCAGGAAAAGTGGGAGATACAAAACATGGGCCACATTATGAAGGGAAACTGGTTAGCTAAGAGGCTAAGTGAGTTGCTACAGCAAGGAACAAGGTGTCAGAGGCACTCTACCACCGTCAGGAAAATGAACCAATAGATGGCATAAAGAAACTCTATCAGGCAGCAAGGCAAAAACAGAAGGATAAAGATGGCAGTCAAACAACCTTTCTAAGGGAAGCCAGTAAAAACCTACTAACCAGCGCAGAGGAAATCAAAGATAGATGGAAGAAGTACTTTCAGCAGCTTCTGAATGAAGAAAATTCACAGAAACTGCACTGCCTCAGACACAGACTATGATGAAAGAAGAAGAGAAGATCACCCTAGAAGAAGTAAGAACAGACCTTAGAAAAATTAAGTCAGGGAAACCAACAGCCTCTGATGAGGTCAGTACAGATTTGATGAAGAAGTTGGGTAAGATATGGAGAAATGGCTCATGAGGGTAGTCTTAGCAGTATAGAGCAAAAGGTGTATCCCAGATGACTGGACAGTAAACATACTATTGCCTATGTACAGGAACAAAGGGAGCTTTCATAACTGTAGGCAGTACAGAGGTACAAAACTCCTGTCACACTACATGACAGTTATGGATAAGTTGATTAATAAAAAATACTAAATTAATAGTTTGGATTCATATCAGGAATCAGCACAACTGACCCAATGTTTGCAGTGAGACAGATAGTTGCAAAGAATATAGAGATGAGGAAACAGCCCCACTGTTATTCATATGTAAACAAATATACAGTGTAGTAGAAGGTAAGATTGGAGATTGATAGTTTGGGTTCATGTCTGGATGCAGCACAATTGACCTGATGTTTGCAGTGAGACAGATTTTTTATGTTATTTATTTAACATTTGTTGACTGGGAAAGTCTGACTAGGACAGAACCTATTTTCAGCAGAGGCCTGGGGAGAAATGCTCCAGATGCATGTCTTTGGAATGTGGAAGGAAACCAGAGTACCCAGAGGAAACCCATGCAAACACAGGGAGGACATGCAGACTCCACAGAGAAGGCATCCCAGCTGAGAATTGAACCAGAACATCTCTTGCTGTGAGGCAACAATATTAATCACTGCACAGCCAGATAATTGTAAAGAATCTAGAGATGAGGAGACAGTCCTACTGGGCATTCATAGACCTGGAGAAAGCATATGTCAAGTCCCATCAAAAATATTTGAGGCAGTCCTGTGGTGACTCAGTCCCAAAAACATTGGTAGAATTAGTGCAGGCTATGTACAAGGACCCAAAGACTCAAGTATATACAGTGTTCTGCCATAGAGAGGGGTTCGATGTTTAGGGTTTGATGCAGAAAGGTTCAGTGAAGTGAACCTTTGATGAATTAATACAGACCTGCCTGAAACATGTAGTAGGATGCACACTGTCAGATAGATGAATAAATGAGGACATCAGAGCAGAAGCCAAAGTAGCTCCAGTTGCAGAGAAAGTCAAACAGAACAAATCACAGTGGTTTGGACACTAGTGCAGAAAATAAGACAATCTACTGAGGATGACTTGGGACAGACAGGAAAAAGGAAAGAGAAAATTAGGGTATCCAGCAAAGGGATGGCTGTCTGGATGGATGGTGGGATGGATGGATGGATGGATGGATGGATGGATGGATGGATGGATTGTGTGACAGAAGACTTGCAACAGTCAGGTATGACTGTTGAAGAAGTTTGATAGTGACATTGAATTTAGGAGGATTGCAACAGTTGACATGAACCCCAACCCTGTGGATAAAAAGGGAAAAATTTGATTCATGATGATGCTGATGATGTTGGCAAGTACAGTGGGGATTTGAGGAGTCTTATTTAGAAGAAAATTATTTGCTACGCCTTGGCATGTAAAACAGAGTTAAGGACAAACACAGAAAGACGTCACTTTCCTAAAGTTAATTTCTATTAGGTTTTGAATGTTGTCTTGGTGGTTTTGATCATGCGGTTGTACCAGTATGGAATAGAAGAGTTTCTTAGTCAAACAAGAGTCAGGTGCTTGCAATAAAAATAGTGCAACATAGTTTGGTACTTGTTATAATCTTTGAGGTTAAGCATTTTTTTTCTGGAAAACAATGCCATCTCAGGAATCTATTCTTATTTTCAGCTACATAGATTTTGGAGGCTGACAGGAGGCCAGCAGATTACTGTTTCAGTAGATGTCTCTAAAACTGGACAGTGGATGCAGGCATACCACACAGTATATAGTTTGCATCAAAGCAAGATGCTCCCATTGAATCAACATGCTTATGACCAGGTCCTTGCGGCCAACCAACAACTGCAATTCCACATTACAAGGGACAAGGAAGTCTGGCAAAGACATTTTGGGTTGGGAGGCAGGAAAGCTCTCACAGGTAAAGTTAGTCTTAGGAGCCTTTAGTCAAAAGCTGCTTTTCATGGAAATGGCATGAGTGATAATGAATGTCAAGTTAAGGTACTAAAGGAAAATACTGAAATATGGAAAAGATGGTGTTTAGCAAGAAAGAAATTGAAAACAGGGTATTTGGCAATGCGATACAGGAAATGCCGGCTAATAAAGTACGCAATCTGCCACCAAGTTGTAAATAAAATAGTAGAATGGCACAAACTGATGGTGTGTGTGTGTTTTCCTCCAGAAGCTAAAGCAAAAAAGATTGATTGATCTTTATTATACATTTCGTATTTATAACTTAGAAGCTGATTATTATTACCATTGCATATCCACACGGCTAAGTTTATTTTCCTGGATTTATTTATTATTTATTTAATAGGAACTATTTAATATCAGAACATTAGGAAAGACCATATATGATAGTTTGATAACATCTGCTATAAGTGGGAGTGATGCCAAAATAAGGAATTAAATAAATATGTTTGCTTCATCTTACATTTGTAACTAAACTGAAAGAAAGGTTGCAACCTAATTGATTAGTCTAATTATAAAACACGTGTTGCACTTTTTTTGCCATTCTGTTTATTGCTTTATAACTAATTTGCAGCTCATTCTGGATCTGTTTAGATTCTGCTTAATTCCTTAAGGATGTGGCTGTAAAGGAAAAGCATATATAAATCTGTAACAATGTCAAAATCCTGTAACAAAGGAAATGAAATCTATAGCAAGGACATGAGTTAAAAGGTAAACATTTTGCACAATAACCATTTTTGATTTATTTACTCATAGCACTGGATTCTTGGTTGAAAGCTTATTCCATGGACCAGAAGGAATCTACTGATGCAGATACTGGCAACATAGAGGGTTATGATCGGGTCTCTGATTGCAGCCAATTTTTTATTTGTTTGAGACATGAATGTTAAGAAATTTACATCAAAAGTTTTGATAACATGTAATGTTACATGCTATATAACTATACTGATTTTACATGATCTGTGAGCATGCTTTCCAGGATAAACAATTTTGCTAAACATATGCAAAACAGTCTATAGGTAGGTGGGTTGAATAATTGATACTTATTAATTTTTACTTATATATTTGTTAGCTGGGTACCTACATTGGTCCAAAGACCCCTTTCAAGCATGACCCAGGTAAAATACCAAAAGTAAAAATGGCATGTTTCAACATGTGATACTAGAATTAGTACAGAAAACAGAGCCAAAGGATAACACTGTAAGTATTGACACAAACAGGAAAAAGAACAGAATAACAAAAGGAAAAATATTTACTGCAAATGTAACTACCTTACTCTACATATAGCTGGGTTACAGTAGTATATTGAGATGTCACCTTTGAAAAACAATTAATGTACAATATTTATATGACAGCTGGTATCAAATTATGCACATAGGAGAGGCTCTATAATATGTCCTTCATGCTTATTGTTTGTTACAGTATACATATTATTGCAATGATTCTTATTAACTAAGGAAGGCATACCATACCTCTCAACTGTACAGATTTTTGCAGAATGTCCAAATTTTTTACTCATATTTTTTGTGTGTTCCTCCTAAAAGCTGTACCTTTCTGGAATATAGCTGAGGATTGAATTAATTAAATAATGACAAATATCTGAGTTTAAGACTCCACATCTTTCATAAAATTTGTGCTAATGCAAAACCTATTAATCTATTTACGTTCTAAGTCTGTAAGAACAATATTTAAAATCTGTCCCTATTTCTCCCCTCATCATTTTAGGCTTTGTCCAGATTTTTTGATCTAAGAGGCTGAGAGGTATGATAGGAGCCCTATGAATGGCATTATCTATATCTATCCAGATTTACTATGCCAGTCGCCTTTTGGAATGTCCTAATTTAGGCTGCAAGCACAGGGGAGCAGATGACTATAGATAATGGTGCACTATCTTAACAAAGAATGAGTACAGGTTACCTCAGTATATAAACCTGTGAACATTCGTTTGTGGGGCTACGAAAAAGAGGGTACAGTACAATGATAATAGTGGAATATGTGTGTGATATTCCATGGCTGTGCTCAGTGTCTGTGAGTGTGACAGGCAGTGTTGCCTTAGGCAAACAGTAGCTACATAGCTATCACATATTTAATGTGAGTTTAGACTGGAAGTTTATTTTTTTGGGCATTTACCCAAAAATACTTCCTAAAATTGTATGCAGCAATTGCAATCTGCCAATGACATCCTGCAGTATTTTATATACATATATATATATATATATATATATATGTATATATATATATATATATATATATATATATATATATAAAATATATATATATATATATATATATGTGTGAGTGTGTGTGTGTGTGGGTTTGTTTATGGTTGCAGTTAGTATGGGTGAAAATTCAAAACAGTGAATGTTCTTTTCTCTGAGTTTTTTTCTCCCTGCTGGTTAATCTGCGTGTGAGATCACAATGCAGCATGTTCTAGAAATTTACCCTTTCCTAGCTGTTGTGCAGTCTCAAAGTTAGTTTATATTTTAGCAGGTGTCATGGTGGGGGTATTTGTCCCCTGCAAAATCTGTGTTATTGTTTTGAATTTATGAGGTGTGATCTAAAAAGATTACTGTTTTTTGTTTGTTCACTAATGATGAAATCACATGTCTATCTATATCTAGATCAATCCGTCTATCTACACACACACACACACACACACACACACACACACACACACACACACACACACACACACAGAAACTGCCATACTTAATAGTTTCAAAAGCTGTTGGACAATTCATTCTGACATACCTTTTGTCTGTGTGTCAGTGTAAAGTATTAACAGCTTTTAGAGATTTTTTATTTTCTGTCACTGTCATTAGCTGGCCAAAATGCTATTGATTAATCTGTCCTCCAAGACCTGATGTTAACAGTGTGAAGGGCTATTTAAAAAAAGTTAGGTTAAACACCTTTTTGACATCAGAAAAGGGCTTAACTTGTTTGCCTTGTTCCCAATATGGTGCACTACAAAGGCATTTTGAGTACTCTGTGAGGAACTTTATATTTGTGATCAGAAAATGCTGTCTTTCAGATTTCATAGTGCAGGTGGAACTATGATCCTTGTTTTTGTACATACTATTAAGAATGAAGTGTGGCTTCTAGGCTTCTTAAATTAAGAGCACCATTAAAGTTTGAACAAAGGCAATTAATTATATTATCCTGCTAGTCTAAAAAGTAAAGGACAACAAAGCAGACTAGGGTGTTACTGTATGGATAACCTACTAGCTTTATTTATTTTTTTTTTTAATGATGAGGAGTCATGGTGGTAAACATACATTCTTAAGCTAGTTTGTACTGAGGATTTTTTGTTGTTGTTGTTGTTGGGGGAGGTTGCAAATGAAGCATGGGAAATAAATAATAGTCAATATTCAAGGTATAAGGTGACAGAAAGCAACAGTTTCGTGGAAAGAATAGCAGTATTCATGTTAGACCTAATTGCTTTTCTATGACAATATGGGTGTCTCATTTGAGTTTGATAGATCAGGGGCAAGTGAATTTCAAATGGAGATACAGGCTGAAGATGATGTTTTTCTTATGATTAAGTAAATGACAGTGTTGGGTGAGAGAGATTGTAATGTTCCATTTCAGAACAATAAGGACTTACACCAGAAAAAGAAAGAAATATATATAACAATCCCTATCTCTGTATGTATATAGCTATAACTATATATATATATATATATATATATATATATATATATATATATATATATGGATCTGGGTCTATTTTACATGGCTGACATTTCATAAAGTCGAAGACCATATGGCCGCGACCATATGATCGACTTTTGAAATGTTGATCATGTAAAAAAAAAAACAAACACAACAATCACTTATTGTCAAATTGCTAGCAAGGGGGCAAGCCCCTACACCCCCCAGAACTTATATATACCAATTTTGAAATCACACTACAGTGTTGAAGATGGAAATCATTGCATTCCGGACTGTATGGAGATGCCTGTTTCACACGGTTGACATTTCAAAATTCGATCATATGGTCTCGACCATATTGCCTTTGAGTTTAGGAAATGATGACCATGTGAAGGGGACCTACACACACACACACACACACACACACACACACACACACATATATATATATATATATATATATATATATATATATAGATAGATAGCTAGATATGGATATATATGAAAACATATATAATATAAATATAGTGTGTATGTGTGTGTGTGTGTGTGTGTGTGTGTGTGTGTGTGTGTGTACACTTTGGTATAGAAATTTCTGTTTGCCATTTCACTAGGTTATGTGCTTTTGGGAAAAATATTTTTCACACACAGTCATTTGAAATAAAATAAATCATGTTTGCAACCTGACATTCTACCTTGCTTCCCCATGCATAAGTTTCTACTTCCCTGTGTAATCTTATTTAATATGGTGTGTTCTCAGTTGTGCAACCATGGAAGAAGTAAAAGAACTCTGAAATGCATTGTGTTCCTGCACCAAGTATACTACTGGTAAAACTAAACTTAACATGTTTTCACCAAGACCCATTAATATTAACTCATACAGAAATAGACTAAGAAAAAAAAATTCTATACAGAAAACCCAACTGTTGCTTGAACTATAAATGAAACAAAGACAATGAATCTGCACCCCAGTTGATTTTAATGACAATGCCAGATACTGTAGACTTAAGGTAATATCAGGAATTTCAGTGGAAAAGAGGATGCCACATATTAGGAAGAAACTGGTGGAAGTTCAATCTTTGGTCCTTGAGGGAAACATTAAAACTAAGTCGGACTGTGAGTTTATAAAAGAAGTTCATGTGTGATAAAAGTAGCTTGAGAAACAGATAATGACATTCTTAGGAAAGGAAGACTTTCTTATATTAGCCAGAAGAAGGTTGTGAGTTACTAGTTCAAATACACTACTGCTGTCTATAAAGACATTTTAACAAAAAACATTGTCCCTTCTTGAAGGTATGTCACCAGTAAGAGACTAGAGGGCAGTCTGCCCAGAAGACATGCTGATACTTGGAAAGTAAATATTTTGGACATTTTCATAATTCTGCATGTGCAGTAGGTTTTCTATGATGTTTCCTCATGTAGGAAGATGATAAACAGGTATATAGTTTGTCAGTGATTTAAGGGATGCTTTTGGAGACATGTCTGTTTGTAGCATGTTTTCAAATGTCTGGAAAGATGCATTTCTTTATAGAATCTTTGTAAATATAGTGAAGGGGATAAATAGTGCATGCACAGAAATAGTTATTAATTCTGAAGAAAAGGCTTTGTAATTCATGTGGTTTGCACTTTGTAAATTCGCATTTGTGTTATTAACTTCTTTTTTGCATTTCGCTCTACAGGAGAATTGTTGTAAGATTCTTGTTTGGTAAGGATCGTTACCTATTTTTTTTTGTGACTCTGGAACTATGGTCATTTTTTTAATTCGTGTAGGAAAACATTGCTGCTGGGATGGCTATTAGCAGTGTCAGTTTCAGTGAAGTCTAAAATGGGCTTTTGAGTAGCTGTGCCTGTGATGTGAGTTTATCTCTTTATAGAAGTGCTTCAGGTTAGCAATTAGTGAGAAGTATAGAAGCTTAGTTATTAAAAAAAGTGTCAATAGTCTAGTGTGTGTATGTTTTTTTTTTTTTGGTAACTTTTGGAGAATTTGAAAAAAAACTGCTTATAATAGGATACTAAAAACATAAAGAACAGATATAAGGAAGACATTTAATGTAATACCATTAGTATAACCATCAGTGGATAAAGCCATATGTCTGCCAAAAATAAGAAACCAGTTTTAGAAACTGAAAGCAAATGTGAGTTGGGTAAAAAGTAGACTCAGGAAGCAGATTTGAGCCTTAGCACAGGATCTCCTAACTATATTATCACAAATAGCTAACAAGTGTATTCATGTCTTTTGTGATCTAAAGAAGCAAGCCCTCAAAGAACAATCCCTCAATGACTAGAGTAGCAGATTTCACAGCTGTGTGGATGATAAGCTAAGCAGCAGAAGCCAGAAATCTCCAAATGCAGGGTCTTGCAGCTTCCATAAGCCAGAGCAGAATGCCCAGTGGGAACAATATAGTACAATAAGCTTTCTCAGTTAAGTGGGAATCAAATTGTGTATTGGTAACTACCAAACAAAATAAACAGAATAAAACCAGTAGGACCACCACAGATAAAAGCATCAAGTTTAATAAAAGATAAGCACTTTCGCATTCTAGAATTAACACTTCATCAGATCGAAAACCATAGTACAAACAGCAAGCTTATATACATAAATCATTACATAATAGAGTCAATAAAACAATTAACAAATCAATTTATGCCCCTCTAATGCAGGTTTTAAAGGGATGGAACTATTCAGCCCTGGATATCTGTCAGCTTCCAGCTTAAGAATCCATAATAACTCAGCATTTTCAGTACGTTTCACTATACCCCCCCCCCCCCGCTGTCAGCAGCTAACTTTTGCAAAATTTTAAAAGTAAATAAATGACCTGAATGTTCTGCAATATGCTTAGCTAAAGCATTCTTAATATCACCCTTTCTAATATCATAAAAATGTCTCCTAACTCTATCCTTCAACTTTTTGTTATTTTTTCCTACATAGAAACTTGTGCAGGAATTGTAGGTAGCTAGATAGACAGCATTTTCAGTACAACAATCATAGTATAGAGTGTAAAGACAAAATTTAACTAAGGGTGCTTGAAAGCATGTTCGTTGGAAATAAAGTTACACATGCATCAGCTATGACAGACATAGGTGCCAGCCCTCATATGCAGCATATCTACCTTTTGTTTCATCCTGTAAGTCCCTCCACATAGCTGTCTCTCTAAATTCAAGGCATTCCTGTAAAAGAACTTGTGTTTCACCTACATAAGAATTTTTTTCTCATCAACAGTTAAGAATTTCCAGTTTCTACATAAAATATCACAAACAGAATGTACATCACTAGTATATTTCAAACCAAATTTTAACTTAGTGGGCTCTTGGTCATTTGTTTGCTCTTGTATGGTAACTACAAAACAACAAGGCTTTATCACTGATAGGATAACAGATTGAGAACCATTGCAAACTGGATCACAGGTGTAATATGGTGCTTATGAATTCTACTAGTTACTAGCAGCAGGGTTTTCCACTAGCTGTAAGTTGTCATTCTGGTATCAGGGAGTCTCAGGTAAATGGCATTACAATAGTCATTACAGAATGAGATTACAGTATGAATATCTGCAGAGAGATCCTGTCAGGATATGTAATGCTTGATCCTGATGATGTTCAAAATGGAAGTGCTGTGCTTTAACTACAACTGACATAAAATCCATAAATATCGCCCAGCTCACTAGGATCATTCTAAGTTATGCATATTACTTACAAACCCAAGACCCTTGCCATCACAAAGGATTAATTTTGGAAGTGGTAACAATTAAGACCTTTTCACAGTAGCATAAACTACCTTCACATCAGTTTTAGAAACATTAAGTTTTAACTGTTTCTGAGATAACTATAGGTAAATGACCTCCAAATCATTGTCCATATAAAATAGCATACTTTTGCATGCTGATGCAAAGTTATTGGCTATTTTGCCACTTACGGCATGCAGAAGAAGGCAACCATCTGTGTGCATCCAAACAGTAAAACTCTTTAGTTCTACAGTTTAACTGTGTTCCGGTTAAATTTTATATTCTAAGTATAACTGTCACTTAAAAGAAATGCTGTACTTATACACATTTAATAATATTATAAATCATATATTCCTATCCTGCGTAGCTAAATACAAGTAATGTATCACTAAGGGTTTGGTGTAAACACATCTCAATATCAGGAAATTAGTAGTCTTAAACATAATGTTCAAACTTAGAAGCAATGTCCAGTTCATTAAAAATAAATTACAATGGAAATAAGCATTAGTACAATTATATTTCAAACTGCAGACTCTCAGATAAAAATACCCACTGTCTTTACACACACACACTTGCTGAATAAATGAAGAATATCTTCAGAAAAAATGGAATAATAATACTTCTACAAATTTACATAATTTAGCATATAATTATTATCATTAAACAGAACTGAACATTTCTTACACTGCAGCTATAAGTGTGCATTTGCATACCCCATTAGTTTTGACTCACCACATAGGTCTGGAAGAAACATCATTATCATCACAAAATGTTCAAATATT
Organism: Protopterus annectens; assembly: GCF_019279795.1. NCBI lineage: Eukaryota > Metazoa > Chordata > Ceratodontiformes > Protopteridae > Protopterus > Protopterus annectens. The sequence continues at coordinate 527,658,731 of NC_056739.1, read as the reverse complement.
TTCATAAGAAAAGCTTTGAAACAATTTACTAATGACAAAATATCTTTGAAATACAATCAGAGTGCTTCTTGCTGACTCACAATCAATTAAGTCTAAAGATAACATTTCACTCTGTTTACTTCAATGAACCCATGCTTTTCTGCTGTATTTATATATAGATGAATGCTCAACAATCAATCAACAGAGCTGTGTTTTAAATGTAACCCTTGAATACAGAAAGGCTTACTACTGCACTGTTGAAGCCTTATATCCAAAGGTTTCCTTCTGCAAGCCTGGGTGATATATAGACTGCTCTATCCCTGGTCCAGTTTGTGGACAGCAAACACAATATGGGCAAAGGTTTTGCTGGGACAGCCACATACAATTGTGGCAATCACGGAGAGTGGCTAATGCAAATAGCCACGTGCTTTCCTCAGGAAATGGTGGTGGCCCTCCTTTAAAGTGATAAATTGCTTTACTGGATTATATCTTGTTCATATACATTAGTATATTTTTGCAATGCTGATGCAAAAATTTTTATTGGCTATTTTGCCATTTACACCATGCAGAAGATGCAGGCAACCATCTGTGTGCATCCAAACAGTAAAACTCTTTAGTTCTACAGGTTTACAAAATAGTGTACCATTTACATATTTGGTTATCTATATTCTAAGTATAACTGTATCACTTAAAGGAAATACTGTACTTATACACTTTTAAGAATATTATAAATCACATATTCCTATCCTGTGTAGCTAAATAAAGCCAACAGCCATTCACTTCTATGGAATGGATTGTGGCCCATATTGCAAATAGATTTAGATACCCGGAAACTGTTAGTGTGTGTGTGTGTGTGTGTGTGTGTGTGTGTGTGTGTGTGTGTGTGTGTGTTGTCACATGAATGTGAACATGTTTGTCAGAGATCATTACTAAATGAATTTGTGTGTATGTGTGTGTAGGGTGTGTGTGTGTGTGTGTGTGTGTGTGTGTGTGTGTGTGTGTGTGTGTGTATGTGTGTGTGTGCACACGTGCACATTAGTGTCTGAATGTGTGCATGAACATAGGGAGGTGCTTTTGTCAAAGCAATGTATGGGCTGCTTGGAAGTACAGTAGCATGGTCAGGTCTGACAGTACAGTGGTAATAAGCTGCTAATCAGTTTTTTTAATGCTGTTTTACCATGATATCTAAATCAAAATGTCGCTCTGTCATGATCATATAGCACCCGGCAGTGATCAATTATTGAGGACAGAAACAAAATTCTTTGAATCCTGCAAAATGAGTAAAAGAAATGATGTTCTAAATGTGAGTGTGCACATTAAATAACTATATTCAACATAACTGAAACAATAAAAAAGTTTTAATATTTAAGACATTCCTTAATGAAATATAAGACTAATTCATATAGGAAGATATTATCATATTACATTTTATGGGGAAAAAACAAACTTGCTTTCCCATACTTCTTAAATTAGTTTGCCTCACTCTTCTTCTGTTTATCACACTGAGAATTTACTTAAAGCACAGTTAAATATACTGAATGCAACTTCTTTCCTAAGCAACATTTCCTAATTTATTTCACATATTAATAGCTATTTTTTTCTTTTTTCTTTGGTACAACTATTGTTTTCCAACATTCTTTTTCACTGTGTCTCTTAAAAGATAAGTTATATTCCATTACATTCACAGTGTGTAATTAAATTGTTCTTTTGCACATTGGAAATAGCTTCTACAACTGTGTTGAAATGGGAAACAGAGTTTACTAAGACCTGCTTCAGCAATGCTCAGGGCATCAAAGCTGGAACATCTCTGCTAATGTGTGTGTCATGTTAAAGGAATATCTACACGACTAAACTTCACAGTGGTTAGAGAAAGGGAAGGTGAGTATTGCATTCCTTTTAACCATTTCCCTTTTCTCCATATTAGTATGGCCTGGTACATTTACCTACTGGCTAATGCATTTGGCTGTTAGTATACTCCATTTGTCATTGCATTGCTTTCACTGTGTCAAAGGATTTACTTTCATCTCAGGAATGCATCTAAAAATTCATGTTGAGGAGGTAAATAGAGAAAAAGAAAGAGTTTTGTTACACTTCTTTTGTTGAATATTAGAAGGGTGATCATACATCACTAACAAAAAGAAACCGAGGAAAGAATGTAGCCAGATAGTAGTATTACACAATACAAGGTTATGCATTAGTAAAGTAGCATTAGTAGAAACAAGTAATGGCACATCATGAAATAAGGAGGCAAGGGCTGTTAGATCCTCTTTAGACAAAAATGGTACAGTGATAAAAGCAGTAGTTGGATTGGACTAATAAATGTGTTAAGGGAATAGGAACAATCTTAGGGATTCTTTTACAAATAGGAAAAATATATATGCACCAAAAATGATAATCTGGAGTTCTCTGCTCACTTTTTTAATGGTGTGAAAACTTGAAAATAATGTGACTTTAAATGACATAGAAAGCAGAACTACATACCAAGAAGTTTATGACAAAATATATATATCTAATTTACTTAAAAATCCTAAAACAGTATAAGCTAGAGGGAGACTTCACATGTTCTTAAATTAGATGACATTGAGATAGTAGGGGGCATAGCCCATATTGTACTGGCAGTAAAAACACAGTTATGAGAAGGAGAATTCGTGGATATGTTTATCAAGATAGGCGTAAAGAGATGTGACGATGTCAGTTATTGCCATCTCTGCCAGGGAGAATACGAAAGTTCATGTGTAACATATACCAGCATAGGTAGCTGGAGTTTTACAAATGGTTTTGTAAATAATGTTCTGTTGTTTGATTATCACACTGACTTGTATAGATGCTTATGTCAAAAACACATCAACATTGTTATTATAACTAATTAAATGTTTATGTTTAAACAAATAATTTTAAAATTTTCAAATAATGCAACAGATCTTAGTAAAGTTTTGAGTCTGTACTCTAACAGAGTCATGTGATCAACTTAGATGTATTTTATAGCCAGCACTGAGGGGCTGGAACTCACAGATCAGCTTGTTTTGTTTTGTTTTCTTTAGTACCTGATATAAAAATCTATGACAGTTACCACAGTCAGCTCAGTTAGATCAGTGTAAGTTGGAAGAACATCACCTTGCCTTGTGGAAGTAAGCAAGTCAGCACCAAATCTTGCCTTGCTGTATTAATTAAGTTAGATAGGGAACAGTTCTTCTTTAGACAGTCAGGAATTACAGTCAGATTAGCTAAGTATTGTTTTTCTGCATCTGCTTGAATCTGTCCAGTAGTAGTGTTTTTATTTCTCCTGTGACTGAAGCTCTGATGTTTATTTCACTTAAATATTTAATATTCTCATGTTTTCTATTTTATTACTTATTAAATATTTTTATACCTTTTATTTTAGCTGGTGTTTTATATATCACTTTAATATCTTTGTAGTACTTGTGCTTATTCTAGTAAAGCCCTGGCCACTTCAAAAAAGCCTTGCTGTTTGAGTTATACTCTACCATTTATGTTAGCATTGATTTTACTCAGTATAATTGGATACCGTTGTAACAGCCTGACAGTGACTGGCTGGTGGCAGCATCATTACCCTATTGTCTGGGCGTAAGGGGGCACACCTAGTAAATCTGTGCCAGACTTTCCCAGGAGTGTGTGTGTGTGTGTGTGTGTGTGTGTGTGTGTGTGTGTGTGTGTGTGTGTGTGTGTGTGTGTGTGTGTGTGAAAATCAAATACCCAGGTGTGAGTGTGTCAGTCACTTGGAACTGCTCTTGGGGAAAATTGTGCTTAATGCAGACAACTACATTTGAAATTACTGTGTAAATCCATTCCTGTTTTAGTGATGGTCTCTCACCAGTGTTCATGGTGAGGATTGAGGCTCCTTGATCTCTGCACCACAAGCACCACAAACACCATGGGTCTTGGGGACATTCTTCAAAATATGACCAAACTTTAGATACCAAAGTTAATAATGTGCATAATATTTCATCTGTCAGATTGGATGAACAACAAGTAGAGGTGCTAAATAAAGGATTAAGCTTTGTGCCCGGTTTCTTTGTCCAGGAGCATTATTTTGCACAAGATGTTGTGAATTTTTGTCGCAGTTTAAATTTAAAATCTTTTTTTCACAGCCCTGAGGGGAGTGAGATGTGTGTTTCTGAATTGAGAAATTTTTGCTTCAGATCCTCCAAATTCAAGCCTCCTGTGCTACCCATTGTACAAGTTTTCCAGAATGCTGTTCTTAGTGATTTACATCTGCATTTGAGTAGACAGGATATGGTGAAGGATAAGTTGGAAAAACAGCAGAGATTATGTTTAGAGAATCTTATTAAAAATAAGGACATTGTCTCTGCGGACAAGGGTGGAGCTGTGGTGGTTCAGGATTTGGAGGACTATAAAGCTGAGGGTGAGTGTCAACTTTACAATAGCACTCACTACCAAGAAATGATTGTTGATCCAACTATGAAATTTAAACAAGATATTGATCACTTCCTAAATCTGGCAGAAGCTGAAGGCATTATTACAAAAGAAGTATGTTATCATCTAAAGGTAGATCATCCTAAAAAGCAGTATATTTACTTCCTGCCGAAGATCCATAAGGATCCCAATAGACTGCCCGGTAGACCGATTGTATCAGGCAGAGGCTCGCTTACTGAGCCCTTGTCTGAATTTTTTACTTTATATTTAAAACCACTTTTGGTTTTTATACATTCTAGAATTCAGGACATGGCCCATTTTCTTTCTATCCTTTCCAATATGCAATTGGAATCAGACTGGCTCCTATGTACATTGAATGTCACTTCCTTGTATACCGATATCCCCCATTGGGCGGGATTAATGGCCTTGCAATATTGGCTGGATTGAGCCAATTTATACAAACCTGGTTTCAATACGCTTCTTGTTTGCATGGCTGAAAAGGTCCTGACTCATAATATCTTTTATTTTAAAGATAGATGTTTTTGGCAACTTCAGGGTACTGCTATGGGGGCATCTTTCGCCCCCATTTATGCAAATCTTATTTATGGCGTATGTGGAAGAACAGTTGATATATGATACTAGTCATAGCATCTATATCAATGAAATGGACATATGGAGAAGATATCTTGATGACTGTTGGTTGGTGTGGAGAGCAGATGAAGAATTCCTTATGGAATTTTTGGAATATTTGAATTGTAATATGTGGGGTATTGAGTTTAAGTTGACCTATTCTAGATCTGATATAACTTTTTTGGATGTGTTAGTTAAAAGAATTGATTTGGACACCCTGGAGAGTGAAGTATTCAGGAAATTTCCACAATTCAATACCCGACTACATGCTACAAGCTTCCACCCTCAACATGTCATCAAGAATATCTCAAAGTCACAATTTCTTCGTATCAAAAGGATTTGTTCTAGTTCTTCCACATACGACTTTTATAGAAGTGATCTTATATCTAGGTTTAAGAGCAGGTGGTATCAAGGGGGGTGACATCACTAGGGCCAGCCAGTTTGCTAATCAGCAGGATAGATCTGAGTTATTGTCATATCGGGTTTGAGATATGGAAAAACCACAGACACTTAGATTAGTTACAACTTATGGGAGAAACACTAATAGTTTCATAAATATTCGTAGACATTGGCATCTATTAAGATCAGATGATGTTCTGAATAACTATATTAGGGATCGATGTCTTTATTCATTTCAGAATGGGTGGTCTTTGGGATCCTTATTTAGTCATTATAAAAAAGTTTATGAAAAGGGTCCACGTTCAATTATACAAACCAGTCTGACTGGCCAATCAATATTGGGTTGTTATTCATGTGGTCATTGTACTTATTGTCCTAGGGTGTTAAAGTCTCAGAGCTCCACATCACATAATTGTCTACATGTATATAATGTCCCAATTTTTGCCAATTGCAATACTACTTGGGTTATATATTTAGCCCAGTGCAATTGTCGGGTATTTTATGTTGGACAAACGTCCCGTCCTTTTCAGATAAGGATTGGGGAACATCTGAGTGATATCAAAAACAAGAAAGGCTCCAGTTCTTTATACAAACATATTTCCAAACATTCAACGGGAATTTTTAGTTTTATGGTCATTGATCATATCAGGTTCGGGAATAAAGAAGCCCATATATTACATGAAATATTGATTAACAAAGAAAAAATGTGGATTATCAAATTGGGGGATCTTTTTTCCCCTGGGTTGAATGATCAATTCTGAAACATCCCCATTTGAACTATGTATTTGCATTTAAATTTGGTTTTGGTTGTATTTAGGCAATCATGTTTGCAGCATGAGCATTGTTATATGTATATGTTACTAACTGTATGTACACTAGAGGGCGCCTAAAGACCACATTATAAAAGTGAGACATAATTTTAGTTGCATGTGTTTCTAGTTTCATCAAGTTTGGTTACTGAAGAAGGCTTTGGCCGAAACCGGTACAACCATGTTGGTTCATAGGTTCATAGGTTTATACTAGGCTATCTGCCCTAAGGCACTTATAAGCCTAGCCCAGAGTTTTTGTGGCTTACGCCACCCCTTATGTTAAAAAATACTGTGCCCATTAGTTTGTTGTGCCTCTGTCCAGCAGTGACACAGAGATGATTCCCGGGGTAAACCTACGATCTCCCATCCACCGGTCAAGATTTCTCTTGAACAGACCCAGCGAGGTGCTCTGCCTCACATGAACTGGGATTTTATTCCACAACATAGGGAGTCTCTGGGTGACAAATCTATCCCTCCAGCATGTCCTATTTATATCCGTGCTAAGGTTTAAGTCACTTGCTCTAGTGGATCTGGTAGATTTGGATTTTTTGAGGTGGAGCATGCCCATTAGTTCTGGGTTGGACATAGCCTTGTATGTCAGGCACAGGTCACCTCTGAGCAGACGGTATGCGACTGAATAGAGCTGGAGTTTCTTCAGTCTGGCAGCATATGACAGATTTTGGAGTCCCTTTATCCTTTTGGTGAGGAACTTTTGGGGTCTCTCCAATTGCTGCAGGTGTCGGGTGAGATACATCCCGAATGGGGCATTCTACTTGATCATTGGTCTGATAAGTGAAGAGTACAGGGGAACAATAACCTCACTTGATCTGGATGTGAATCCCTTCATGATCAGGTGGGCAATGTAGAAGGTTTTTCTAACCACTTTAGCAATGTGAGTGTCAAAAGAAAGGCCACTGTCAACCTGGGTCCCCAGGTCCCTGATAACCTCTTCTGTGCTTAGTGGATTGCCACCTATATGGTAGCTTGGGGTTACCTTGTTTTTCCCGAAGGGTATGACTATACATTTTTGGCATTTAACTTCAGGCCATGGCTCTGGCACCAGCTATCAGTTTCCGTGAGACCCTCTGAAGGATATCTGTGTCCGATGTACTTTCCACTATGGCTCCCAGTTTGCAGTCATCTGCAAACTTTGTCAGCCATAGTCCTCCTATGTTAGCCTGTACTTCTGAGAAGTAGATGCCAACAACAGGAGGCCAAGGACTGAGCCCTGTGAGACACCACTTGTGACCGGCTTGGAGTCTGACATGGCGCCAGCTACTCTAACCCTGTGGGTTCTGTCCTTTAGCCAGTTTGCAACCCATCTTGTGACATATGGGTTTACATTTAAGCTGGTAAGTTTCTCTATAATACCCGAGTGGGGTATTGTGTCGAAAGCTTTTGCAAGGTCAAGGTAGGCTGTATGGACTGCCTTTCCCTCATCAATGGCCTTGGTGACTGTTTCAAAGAAGTCGACCAAGTTCAAAAGGCATGATCTGCCCTTGACAAAGCCAAATTGGGTCGGGTCCAATGTCTGCAAGTCCCCTATGTCTTTGTTTATGAGTTCCATTATGATCCTCTCCATAGCTTTGCAGACCAGGCTTGTTAAGCTTATGGGGCGGTAATTACCAGGGTCCATAGAGGCCCCGCCTTTGTGGAGTGGGACCACAGTTGCCGTATGCCACTCCTTGGGCACGTATCCTGTGGTAAGGCTAAGATTAAACAGCTGCCTTATGTGCGGGTTTAGTTCCTCATTGAGTTCATGTAGCACACAGCCGGGGACACCATCCGGTCCCATTGATGCTGTGTTTTTAGCTTTAGAGAGAGCAGCTTTCACCTTCGCATTGGAGATGTCTGGGAGGCTGCACTCCGGTGGGATAGTTATCTCTCCTTTTGGGGCGGAGAGGGGAGTGAAGTTTGCACTGAACCTGTCTGCCAGTATGTTGGCAATGTCTGTGGGTTCAGTGATTTTTGTATCATTTTGGACTAATTCTGAGCATATCTGGGAGTTTCCACCCAGGTTTCTAACATAGCTGAAGAAGGTCTTATGATTGTCTTTTAAATCTATGGCAATTTTTCTCTCAAAGTTGGCCTTGGATGATTTTATGAGTGCTCGTATTTTTTTACTAATAATGATCAAAGGTGTCTTCTTTTATGGATTTTGCTCTATCATGTAACAGCTTTCTCCTCTTATTGTAAAGTTTGTTTATGGCTGGGGTCCACCAGACTGGACGTTTGCCCTTGGTGGAAAGAGTCTTGGTTTTATTAGGGATTGCCTGATCCATGCAGTCCTGGAAGTGTTCGTAGAAGGCATTTGTAAGGGCTTCCACAGCTTGGGTTGTGGTTTCCACTGGCTCAGGGACCTTGAAGGATACCACACCAGTCTTGAGTAGTGTGAAGTTTGCTTTAGAGAAATTCTTCACTGTGGTCTTTTTGTTTGGGGTGGGGTGGGATGTGGATATCCAGTGAGATTAGTTTATGATCTGATCTCACCAATGAGGGATATACTTCCGTGTGGAGCATTTTGTCCCCATGTTTGTGATGATGAGATCTAGTATATTTTCTCCTCTTGTGGGAACGGTGACTAGTTGTTCCATGGCATTTGAATTTATGAACTCCAGGAACCCTTGGGCTAGAAAGTTTGGGCTTGAGTAATGTTCCCAGTCTATATTCGGGTAGTTGAAGTCACCCAATATAATGGTGTTTGGAGATACATTTATACCCTCCAGTGTCTTCAGGAAGGCTGTGTGGGGTTCCTGAGTTTGAGAGGGTGGCCTGTAGCATGCTACAAATTGTAAAGCAGTTTTGCCTATGGTTAATTGCACCTGGATGGTTTCCGATGCTTTGTGCATTGCCACCAACCTGGAGGTGTGGGTATCCTTGATGAATATGGATACACCCCCTCCTTTTGTGGTGTGGTCTGGGTTTTGGGGCCGGAACGCATGATATGAGGTAAAACCTGATAGTGCCGGGGTGCTCTCAGGAGCCTTGAACCAGGTTTCAGTCACAGCACAGACATCGATGTTCTCCATATTGAGAAGGGCCTCGAGTGCGTGCATTTTGAGATTTAGACTTCTGGCATTGAGCAGCATTACCCTTAGTTTCTTCCCATTTTTGTTTTCTAGAGTGGTAGGTTTAGAATTTGAGCCTTGTCTAAAAAAGGCACTATGGGGGTGGCAAGAGCCTTAGCCAATATCCGGAATCCCAGGGGTGACAGGTGCAAGCCGTCCCTTGCGAAGCAGCATGGCTTGTCAAGCATGTCATCCCAGGCAGACAGACACTGGATCCCCTGTGAATGACACCAGAAATTAAGCCAATTGTTAAAGCTGATCATCTTGTCTCTATGTTGTGGCATCATTCTTGGTGAAGGAAGGATGCTGCTCAGGGTCAGGGTCATACCTGCCTGGGCTACATAATCAGAGAGCTCCTCTATGTCTCTTTTCATGTAGTCCAGGGAGGTACATCTCAGGTCATTCACACCAGCATGGACAATGACTGTGTCATATTTGTACTTGCTGTGGAGTGACCCGAGTGCTTGTGCTATGTGGCGGATTCTAGCGCCCGATAGGCAGCTTACTGTGACCCTCTCCTTGTTCAGCCTGGTGAGTGGGACGTCAGTGTGTCTGACTATGGAGTCACCTATGACAAGTATGTTTGGTGTTGTATTTGGCCTTAAGGGCTGTGACTGCTTTGCACACTGATTTTGTGTTTTATGTGTTGCCTGTGGTGTGTCATGAGGTGGTGGTTGCTTGGGTGTCTGCTTTGGAGGCCTCTGCTGTTTAGGTAAATTTTTGCTCAGAGCCTCCGAGTATGTCTTTGTGTATTTATTTGTTTGATTCATTGTTGTGACAGCTTTATGTGAGACTGGTTTTGTGGTGTGTATAGTTGCCTTCTCCTCCTGTCTGGTCTTGCCAGTCCTGAGTTGAGAGAGCTCAGCCTCCAGTTTGGCTAAATAGCTGCATCTCTCGCAAGTATTTGTGTTATGTGGGAGGAGGAGAGGGTTGTCTGTGTACATGAGGCAATTGTAACCTTGCCTCAATATTCCCAGATTCACCAACTGGACAGGAGAGGGTACTCCTGGGGGGGGGGGGTTCGCTAGTGAGGGACTTTGTATAATACAGAAGTGCTAAGCCTGAAAAGAAGATGCTTTTAAGACAAGTGCTGAGCTTTTTTTTTTTTTTTTTTGGAGAAAAAAAAAAAAAGCTTTTTAGGAACAAGTGCTGCGCTTTTTAGTTAAGGGATATACTGTTTAGATTACTAGTAGAGCAGTTCTAAGGGAAAAAATGAAGAACAGACTTTATGGAGCCAGAAAAAGTTTAACCTTGTTATGCTGCTCTAGCTAGTGGCAACTCCGTGCTAAATCGCGCTAAAGCATGCTTGATAGCAGGGGCTGGAAAGAGCCAGGAATTGACCCAATATGGCCAATAAAACTACAGTTTCAAGTCAGTAACCACTCCCACGGGGGGCAGGGGAGCTGCTCAATGTTTTTCACTGCCACTGATCAACAGAGAGACTTTCCTTTAGCCCAAGCAAAAATGGCCTCACAGAAACTTACAAACAGTTCAGGAACAGCAAGCCTGTAACTGAACTTTTTTAAATCTCAGAAAAGTGGGAAAAAAGCAAGATTTTATTTTTTGTTTTTGTTTTATCAGAGATAGCAGAGGTTCACAAGTAATATCAAGTTATAACAGTGCAGTAAATGACCCCACACAAGAGTGCTAGGTCAAAGACAGAAAATATGCAAGTTATGAGAAAAAACAATTTTAAAATTAAGTGCAAACAGGAAATTCAGTAAACAGCTTTTGGTTGTGCTCTAAATACAGCTACTAATGCAGAAATCAAGTTTAACAAGCCAGAAAATGCTCAAACTAGGCAACTATGCAGAAAACACTAGAGGGGATAAATGTATCACCAAACACCATCATACTAGGTGACTTCAATTACCCTAATATAGACTGGGAACACTACTCAAGCCCAAACACCCTAGCCCAAAAGTTCCTGGAATTCATAAACTCAAATGCCATGGAACAACTAGTCACCATCCCCACAAGAGGAGAAAACATACTTGATCTCATCATCACGAACATGGGAGCACAATGTTCAACACCGGAAGTATACCCCTCACTGGTGAGATCAGATCACAAACTAATCTCGCTGGAGGTCCTCATCCCACCCCCACCTGAAATAAAAAGACCACAGTAAAGAACTTCGAAGCCGACTTCACACTTCTAAAGACTAGTGTGGTCTCCTTTAAGGCCCCTGGAAAACAGTACTCAAGCCGCTGAATCACTTACAAATGCCTTCTACCAGCACCTGCAGGACTGCATGGATAAGGCAATCCCAAGCAAAACAAAGACTCTTTGTACCAAAGGCAAGCGTCCAGTCTGGTGGACCCCAGCCATAAACAAACTCTACAACAAAAGGAGGAAGCTACTTCAAGATAGAGCAAAATCCTTAAAAGGTAAGACACCCTTGATCACTATAAGTAAAAACTAAGAGCTCTCATAAAATCATCCAAAGCAAATTTTGAGAGAAAAATAGCTAAAGACTCAAAAGACAATCATAAGGCCTTCTTTAGCTATGTTAGAAACCTGGGAGGAAACTCCCAGATATGCTCAGAACTAGTTCAAAATGATGTGAAGAACAGACATTGCCAACATACTGGCTGACAGGTTCAGTGCAAACTTCTCCCCTCCCCCAAAAGGAGAGATATCTATACCAAGCGATTGCAGCCCCAAACATCTCGCCCAAGTGAGAACTGCTCTCTCCAGCAAAAACACAGCATCCATGGGACCTGATGGTGTCCCCGGCTGTGTGCTCCATGAACTCAACGGAATTAAACCCACAGCTAGGACAGCTGTTTAATCATAGTCTTACCTCTGGATACATACCCAGGAGTGGCACTGCAACTGTGGTTCCACTTCACAAAGGCGGTGCCTCCACCGACCCTGGAAATTACCAGCCCATTAGCTTGACAAGCCTTATCTGCAAAGCCATGGAGAGGATCATAATGGACCTCATAAATAAAGACATAGGGAATTTGCAGACTTTGGATCCATCCCAGTTTGGCTTTGTCAAAGGCAGATCATGCCTTCTAAACTTGGTTGACTTTTGAAACAGTCACCAAAGCCATTGATGAGGGAAGCAGTCCATACAGCCTACCTCGATCTGGCGAAGGCCTTCGATACAATACCCCACTCGGGTATCATTGAAAAACTCATCAGCTTAAATGTTAACCCATACATCACAAGATGGGTTGCAAACTGGCTGAGTGACAGAACCCACAGGGTCAGAGTTGCTGGCGCCATGTCAGACTCAAAGCCTGTCACAAGTGGTGTACCACAGGGCTCAGTCCTGGGCCCACTCTTGTTTGGCATCTACTTTTCCGAAGTACAAGCAAACACAGGAGGATTATGGCTGACAAAGTTTGCAGATGACTGCAAACTGGGCCATAGTAGAAAACACATCTGACACAGATATCCTTCAGAAGTCTCACAAGAAACAGATAACTGGTGCAGAGCCATGGCCTAAAGTTAAAATGCAAAAAATATAGTCATATACCTTCGGGAAAAACAAGGTTACCCTAGCTACCAAATAGGTGGCAATCCACTGAGCACAGAAGAAGTTATCAGGGACCTGGGGACCCAGGTTGATAGTAGTCTGTCATTTGACACCCATGTAGCTAAAGTAGTTAGGAAGACCTTCTACATTGCCCACCTTATCATGAAGGATTCTCATCTAGATCAAGGGAGGTTATAGTCTCCTATACTCATCACTCATCAGACCAATGATTGAGTACAATGCCCCATTCGGAATGTATCTGACCCGACACTTGCAGCAGCTGGAGAGGCCACAAAAGTTCCTCACCAAAAGGATAAAGGGTCTCAAACATCTGTCCTATGCTGCCCGACTGAAAGAACTCCAGCTCTATTCAGTCGCGCTCAGAGGTGACCTTTGCCTAACATACAAGGCCATGTCAAACCCAGATTTGATGAATATGCTTCACCTCAAAAATCTAGATCCATCAGAGCCACAAGGGCGGAGACTTAAACCTCGACACGGCTATTAATAGGACGTGCTGGAGGGATAGATTCATCACCCAAAGACTCCTATGCTGTGGAATAAAATCCCGGTATATGTGAGGCAGAGCACCAAGAGAAATCTTGAACAATGGATGGGAGATCGCAGATATACCCCAGGGATTACCTCAGTGTCACTGCTCGACAGAGGCACAGCAAAATAATGGGTATAGTTCCCCATACTAAAGGGGTGGCGTAAGCCACAAAACTATGGGCTAGGCTTGTAAATGCCCTCGGGCAGATAGCCTAGTATGAACCTATGAACCTAAAACTTAGCAAATAAACAGAGAAAAAATACTTAAAATCTCAAAAGTGGCTCCCTTCTTCTCTCAGCGTTTTCTCCTCTTGGTGGGTGCTTCACCAACAGCCAACAAGCCTGAGTACTGAGATATTGTTGATCATCTGTTATGCATTAAATTTTGAACATGCCACAGGAGTTGGGTGCTGGCTTTGTTTTCTTTGGTCCTTGATCTCTGCCCCAGGTAAGGAGGGACCGTCAAAGAAGTGCATAGATTTAATTTATTTTATTAATTTACATTTTGGTTACTGAGTAGAGTACCTTTTATATAATGGCAAATTACAGGCTTAGTCCAGGTTACAAAAGAGTAAACGTAACAATAATATACAGAACTGCAACAAAAATTTAGGCATCATTACATAAGCAGAGTAAATATGCAGACAGGTATTTTCAATTGTAATGACAATTTGAGACAGAAGCAGATAGCAACATGTCCAGCTACATTTATACAGAATGATAACACTGAGGTCACAATAGGGCAGTCATAGTAATACAGAGGAAAATTGTAAGCATGAACTGACAATATTTAGTACATACATATGCTGCCTGAAAGTAAAGTGCACAGTATAACATACATGGGGAAGTTGAAGGAGAGTGGATTTAGCTTGTGAGGAATTTTATCAGTTAAGTAATGTCACAGTATCCTGGCATTTGCCATTGTGTTGACTGATTATAAACTGTTTAAATTCTGGCCTGAACTTGCAGTAGCTGGAGTAGAAGGTAAGTTGGTAAAGGAAAGATTGTCACACAGATTAAGTGTGAGTACAGAGTAACTATGGTCTGCAAAATGCACGTTTGTGGCAGTGACTGATAGCCACTGGTAGATTGGCTTTTTAGGTTGTTGGCTGAGGTGGCTGCAATGAGAAGATGTGGAGTCATGGTAGAGCAGTCTGAAAAGTAAGGAGCCAAGCACAAGGTGAGTTCTACCTTGTACAGGGAGCCGGTTTTTGCTAAAGCATAGCAGTTGTGTTTACACTGGGGTGAGTTAGTGTTGAAATGGAAATTTTTCTTTGATAAAATTCATAGGTAGTTACTAGGTTTGTGGACATGGAGTCCATTGAAAAGTGTAGTCCAGTTTTTCAATTGTCTCAATTGAGGGAATCAAACTTTGGACTACATGAAATCTGATGTTAACAGCTCATTGCTTTATTCCTTTGCACTACCTGCCAGCATTACCAGTCTTGATCATCTAAGGTGAAGGACCTCATGGCAGCCTTAGAAAAGTGCAAACCAACAAGGTACAGAGTCAGGACAATGGTCAGCAGGTTTTCTGGTTACATTTATCTGATGTTACATATGTTGGAAAAGTTACCAATGCTAGAGCAATGACCATGATAGTATATTTTTTCTGTTACTAGGGATAATCAAAGAATGAAGTTTTCTTGGGCTTGATTCATCTATAGTCAAAGATTAAAGACAATGATGACACTCATGACATCTGGACACTTGGTTGTCTGTCTTACTTGATAGATGACTTTCACTACTAGGGCTTAGGAGTACAAGGTGCAAGAACAAATCTGTCCATGCCTATAAATGCAATTAGATAAATTATAGACTTATGTACATTTGTGTCTCATGTAGGGATGCATATCTAGGTGCATGATGCTTTAAGGATAAGAGGGAAAAGCAATATATGGTCTGCATCTAAAGATGGTCAACAAAAACCTCAGGATTTTAAAAGAATTCTTGTGAGGTTTCAATGGTACTTCATATTGACAGAAGAAAGTGGTTTGTCACCCATTGACATGGGGAATGGAGACAAGGACACATACTGAAGGACATAACTTTCCTATAGTTAGTGCCTATTTGTGTTGTTAATGCCAGACTGCATTATAAGTTAGAGATCAAAAGAGTGTGTATCCAATTCATAATCATGCAGTTATACAAGCCCTGAAAAAGCAAGTTTCTAATTCAAAGAGAGTGGAAGCATGTGAAGGAATCGTAGGCACAGCTATATTGCCAAGGTGAAAATAGCATGAAGGAGAGGGGGAAGGGGGGGAGCCAAGAAGGGTGGAAGTTAGGATCAGGATGGGAGGAGGTTTGTGTAAAGGTAGATGCATAGATGGAAAAAGGGTTTAAAAAGTCACAACTAGCCAGGCAAGATCTTTTTTCAACAGCAAAGCAGAACAGAGCAGAACACCCAACCTCTCATCCTTACTTGTAAAACAGGAAGAGGGCTAGACAGCACAAGGTAAGAAGTAGTAAATGCTGACTGATAAGAGTAGGTAGGTCCTTGCTGACCCAGAAAGGTGATAGCACTAGGGGTCGGAAAGGAATTTCCTGTTTTTTACCACTGGGTTTTCAGGTTTTAACTTCACTAGTAAGTGGTAGGTAGAGTAGGTAGATGTTGATGCCACGAAGGGCAGAAGGGTAGACTTGGAAAACTAAAATTGCAAAGAAGTGTGCTAGTCCTGGGAAGGGGTGCAGGATCAGACAGCTTGGCGCTTCATTGGTGGGTTCATCTAGTGTGTGCTGGGCAGGCTGGGTGCCACAGTGTGGAGTACCACAAGAGGGAGATCCACTTCAGCCACTGGTATCTGGCTGAATGGTGACATTGGACTGTCAGTGATTGGTTGTAGATCCCTTTAGCCACTGGTGTTGATTGAGCATTTACTGTGCTACATTGGTATGTTATGGCCAGGTTGATTGGATTTGACTTCCTTCCAAGTTCTCCCTTTTGTGCACTTCTGAATATTGTTTACTTTGTTTTGATTGGCATTGAAATAATCTGGCACTAATCTGTTACCTAATTTGATCTGATTGGCATAATAAATACATGGCTTTGGCCATTTCTTCCATAACAATTGTGTGGTTTGATTGCAGAATGATGGGCATGCTTATTTTCATCCAACGCTATGCAGTTGTGACAAAAAAAGACTTGGGATGCAGTGTTTGAAATTTGATTTAACCTTTGCATCAAAGTATTTTCTTGAAAAATGTAAAGCCATCTCACACAGTCTTTCTGTTTTACAGCCAGATTTTAATGGTAAGTAGCCATGCAGAGGGCCAGCGACTACTGTACAAGTGGTTGTCTGGGAAACTTGACAGTAGATGCAGGCATGTCACATGGGAAACAGAGTATGTTAAAGCACAAAATGCTAACTAAACACTCCAGTAATCATGTCTGTCAGCCTTGATAACCTAACAACAGCTTAAAATTCGTAATTACCAAGGACAGGTATGAATGGCTAAGGCAAACTGGGTAGTGGAGAGGCAGGAAAAATGCTGCAAGGCTATTCTGGGGAGACTTTAATTAAGAAGCATAAGACATTGTAATGGGCAAAGCTACTATTCAAGGAAATTATGTGAATGTTAATGAACAAGATGAATTAATAAAAGAAAGTACTAAAATAATGGATGGTATTTTCCAAGGGGAAATAGAAAGCTGATGGTTTCTAGCAATGCTGAACAATGAATGCTAAACAACAGAGAAGGTGTTTATGTAGCAACCTGTGTTTTCATCCAATGTGTATGGAAGGCTGCCTCATTGCTGTTTACAATTCTTTCTCATTTTATTTACCTGTTACATTTTCCCTGTTTTACAGAACCTGGTAAATAAGGTTTTTACTGTCACACTGTTTGTAAAGCTTTTTAGCTAGTTTCACTGTGTGAAAGGTATTAACTGGAAATGTTCTCCATTTGTTAAGCATTTGTGTGTTTCTTCTGATTTCCTGCCAAGGAGTGTATCATATAACTGACTTGTTTGCAGTAAAACATTCTCTAGAATCTCCGTGCTCCTTTATCTGTTTAAAACTTTCATTAATTGGCTCACTGCTGTTTTTCCTGCTGTGATAAACATTTCTGTAGTGTTTTTTTTTTGCCTAAAATAGTGTAGCTATTAGCTGTAGTATAGTTTCCTGCCCTTAGTGTAAATTTGATCTGGGACACTCCTCATTAGCTCATTCTACCAAATACCGAGAGAACATTTGAGAAGGGCAAACCACTTAGTTTCTTAACCTTGAATTATATTCTGTTCCTCCTTTCTCCCTTTCCACTTTATTAAAAAAGAACAGTTTGCTAGAATCTACCATTGCTAGAATCTCCTTGTGTTCTGACTGAGTGTGCTTCTTAAACAATCTGGAAATATAGAGCTGATAAGTATATTTTTGGGCACGTTTTAACTGTTCAGAGTTCTGTACTGTCTTAATTTTTGCTTGATTGAATTATTTATATATTTGCTAGCATTGATTTGTGATACTCTAAGTGCCTCCATTTTGATTTTTTCCTAATTGACTGCTTTCTACACTTGTTTTTAGTAATTTTTTTAATTTAATTGCATTTATTTAAACTATATTTGCTTTAATATTGCTAGACACTCAAGTGTGCTAGCTTGCACTGCATTTGAATTGTTTTAGTGCTGTTTTAGCTGCTTTTCTGTAAAAATAAACAAACAAAAAAACAAACAAAAACAAAGTTCTAAGCTTGTTTCCCACCTTTCCTGTAATTAGTGTATTCTAGATACAGATTTTCTGAATCCAGAACTGTTTGTAAGCTTCTGAGCCCCCCCCCCCCCAAGCCTTTCTGTGTTGGAGAGAAGCCTTCTAGCTTATCAGTGGGAGTGGTAAGCACTAGGTAGCCTATCTACCACAAAAGGAGTGGTTTCTGGCTCAGAAATTGCAGTTTATTGGCTGTTTGGGCAGTTTTCCATCCGTTTCAACTTTCTGGTTTAATAGCCCATGTTTGCACTTGTTTCCTGCCTTTCCTGTAACTAGTCTAGTCCAGATACAGATTTGCTGTATCTAGGACTGTTTGTAAGCTTTTGAGCCCCCCAAGGCTTTCTGTGTTGGAGAGAAGCCTTCTAGCTTATCAGTGGGTGTAGTATGCACTAGGTAACCTATCTACCACAAGAGGAGTGGTTTCTGGCCCAGAAATCGTAGTTTATTGGCCATTTGGGCAGTTTTTCCATCTGTTTCAACTTTCTGGTTTAAATGCCTGTCTTTGTGCTTGTTTAAGCTCCTCGCAGCGATGCCAAGCTGAGGTAAACTATTACTGGTGTCAGAAAGTCTGCTCTTCAGTTTTTGCCTTAGATCTTGCTAGTTCTTTCTCTCTTAAACTTCAAATAGCATAATCGCTTTGCACTTCAACAGGTTTTTTAAGCAATTATTGTAGCAGACATAAGTGCCATCAGCACTAGTCATTCTTCATGGAAATAGCTCCAGTACTTAGTAGTTATAACCACTCCTCCTGGCATGATTAAAGGGCAGTTGTTTGTGCTTTCTTCTATTAAACTGGTGCACTTGGGCATTCTGAGACAGTGCAGCAACTGCCTCATGCATACAGACAACCCTCTCCTCTTACCTCCAAACCCTCATACGTCTGAGAGATGAACTTATATCACCAAATTGGAAGCTATGCACTCTCCAGCCAAGACTGAACTAGCTGGTCAAGAGGAGAAGGTCAATACCTGCACCACACCACATGGAACACATAGCCCTCAAGAACACCCACTATCACAGCTCTCACATAAAAACACAAACCACACACCCACTTTCATGGAGGCTCTCAATAGAAATTTACCCAAACAGCAGAGACCTCCAAGACAGAAATGCACTCGACCACCACAAAACAGCGCAAACCACAGGACACATAGCTCACCTCCACAGTGTGCCCCTCAACCTAAGCCTAAACATCTTGCCCAATACACTAATCATAGGTGACTCAACAGTGAGGCACACAGATATCCCACTCACTAGGTTGAATAAGGAGAAGGTAATAGTCAGCTGTCTATCAGGTGCCAGAGTCCAACACATAGCACATGCACTCAGGTCACTCCACAACAAGTACAAGTATGACTCTGTCACTGTCCATGTGGGTGTGAATGACCTTCCCAGAACTACATGAAAAGAGACATGGTAGAGCTCTCAGATTATGTGGCCCAGGCAGGTATGACACTAGCCCTGAGCAATATCCTACCATCACCCAGAATGATACCGCGGTACAAACAAAAAATGATTGACTTCAACAATTGGCTATGTTTCTGGTGTCATTCTAAGGGGATCCATTATCTGTCTGCTTAGGATGACAGGACTGACAGACCTCAATGTTTTGCCAGAGATGGCCTGCATCTGTCACCCCTGGGTTTTTGGGTACTGGCTAAGGCTATTGCCACCCCTATAGTACCTTTTTTAGGTGGTGTTCCAAAGACCAAAATTAGCACTATAACAGCCATAAATTAATGCAATCTGAGGGTCATGCTGCTCAATGCTAGAAGGTTAAATCTCAAGATGGACTCACTTGAAGCACTCCTCAAAATGGAGAAGATCGACATTTGTGCTGTAACGGGGACCTGGTTTAGAGCAGCAGGAAGCACCCCTGCACTACCAGGATATAACTCATTCCACACCTTTCGGCCCTGAAACATGGACCGAAGCTCCAAAGGCAGTGGTGTCTCCATATTCATAAAGGATATGTACACCTCCAGACTAGTAGCCCAGTATAACACATCTGAGATACTTCAGGTATAACTAACATCGGGTAAGATGATGATCCAGTTCATAGCTGCTATAGGTCCCCAACCATGTCCCTAGATTCTCACTCCATGTTCCTATGCACTCTGGAATCTATCAAGGTCCAACCCAACACTCTTATACTAGGAGACTTCAACTACCCCTTCATCAACTGGGAAAACTACTCAAGCACCAATACACTGGCCCAACGCTTCCTGGAATTCATCACTTCCAATGCCCTGGACCAGCTCATTCTGACCCATGCTAGAGGAGGCAACATCCTTGACCTGGTTATTACTAACATGGGTGACCGTTGCTCTACACCAATAGTCAATCCCTCCCTGGTCAGATCTGACCATAAACTAATCACCATGGAAATCCACATCTCACCCACACCCCCTGTAAAGGTAACCCACCTTGAAAAACCTCTCTAAAGCTGACTTTGGACTCCTAGCAACAGAGGTGGCTAACATCACAGTACCCATGTCAATGGAAAATAGCTGCATGACTGCCAAATCATACACCAATGCACTGTACGAATATGTACATAAATGCATGGAACTAGACAAACCCAACAGAACCAAGACACTCTCCTCCAAAAAAAAGAAGCCAATCTGGTGGTCTCCTGCCATTAATAAACTCTATAACAGAAGGAAGAAATTGTTGCAGAAAAAGGTGAAGTCCCAAGACTTGAATAAACTCCCTTATTATCCTCAAAAAAAAAGTTGAGATCCCTTATCAAATCCTCTAAAGCCAGCCATGAAGGCAGAATTGCAGCAGACATTAAAAACAATCCCACAGCCTTTTATAGTTATATCAAGAACCTTCATGGCAATACTCAGATTTGCTCTGAGTTGCTGCACAATGGTACCTCCTATACTGAGCCAACAGATATTGCCAACATACTGACCGACAGATTCAGTGCCAACTTTAACCCCCCCAAAGGACCAATCACAATACTTGAAGAATGCCAGTATCCAGCATTACTGCAGCACAGGTTAAAGCTGCATTGTCCAAGGCCCAGAATACAGCTTTCATGAGATTGTATAATATCCCTGGCTATGTTCTACATGAACTACAAAGTGAACTGGCACCTCATCTGTGGGCCCTGTTCAGTCAAATCCTCACCTCAGGCTTTGTCCCTACCAAATGGTGCACTGCTACAGTTATCCCTCTCCATAAAGGAGAGCAACTACAGACCCTGGGAATTATCACCCCATTAACCTAACGAATCTGATATGTAAAGCTATGGAGTGCATCATCATAGACCCGATTAATAAAGATATAGGAAATCTTCAAACTCCAGAACCCAAGCAATTTGGTTTTGTAAAAGGGAGAGTATGCCTGCTCAACCTGGTTGACTTCTTTGAGTCAGTCACCAGGGCTGTGGATGAAGGTAAGGCAGTGCGTACAGCCTGCCTCAATCTGGCCAAGGCCTTTGGTACCATTCCTCACTTGGGAATTATCGATAAACTCAACAAACTAGGCATCAACCCTATATCACTAGGTGGGTTGCAAATTGGATCACAGATAGAACACACAGTGTTAAAGTAGCGGACTCCAAGTCAGACTGCTGACCAGTCACGAGTGGAGTCCCACATGGATTGGTCTTCAGTCCTCTCCTGTTCGGCATCTACTTCTCATAAGTCCAGGCCAACACAAAGGAACTCTGGCTGACCAAGTTCACAGATGACTGCAAGCTGGGAGCCATTATTAATTCCCCAAGTGATGCAGACATCCTACAGAAAGGCAACACTGAGACCAATCACTGGTGTCGAAACTACAGCCTTAAGCATAATGCCAAAAAATGCATCATCCCCTTTAGTAAAAACTCAGTTCCCACTAATTACCACATCGATGGGAGCCCACTGAACATTAAAGGCATCATAAGAGATCTGGGGATGCAGGTTGTCAGCAACCACTCCTTCAACCATCATATTGCCACTGTGGTCAGAAAGTCCTTCTATGTGGCACATCTCATTACCAAGGGTTTTTCATTCAGGAAGAAAGAGGACATCATCTCTCTCTCTCTCTCTCTACTCTTCCCTCATTAGACCAGTCATCGAGTATAATGCCCCATTTGGCATGTACCTCACTAGACACCTGCAACAGCTGGAGAGGCCACAGAAGTACCTCACGAAGAGGATCCTAGGCATTAAGCACATGTCCTACATGGACAGACTCAAAAGACCCCAGCTATTCTCTCTCTCATATTACCTATTTAGAAGCGATCTCTGCTTGACTTACAAAGCCATGTTTGACCCAGCTCTGTTAGAAATGCTACATCTAAAGAAATACATTCCCTCCACACCATACACTCCAGAAACCTTAACGTCATTACCACAATCAACAGAACATGCTGGAGGGACAGGTTCCTCACTCAGAGACTGCCCATGCTCTGGAATAGACTTCCCATACATGTCAAGCAGAGCACCTCACTGTCCCTGTTCAAGACAAATCTTGATGAGTGGATGGGTAATAGAAAGTTCACCCTGGGGATCACTCCAGTGGCTCTAATTCATAGACACAATGCCAGAGCACTTCTATGGGCTTGGCTTGTAAAGGCTCCAGGGCCATTAGCCTAGTACACAGCTATGAACCTATGAACCTATGAACTTATTGCTAAAAAGCTTGCTGTGAACCAGGAAGTGGGGTGGGTGTTTGTAGTTAAAATCTAATTACAAAGCAAGCAAGCCTTACTTTGTGAGACTGTCCTCATGCAGGAACACTATATACACAACAGAGAGGGGATGTGTGTAGTAGTCTGTGTTTTTAGCTGATCTGATGGAAAAGTGCTGCCTTATTCCTCTCTGAAATACATTTTCTTATATTATTTTGTGTTCACCCTCTAGTCCTTTTCAAGACTAGAAGGAATACTGTTTTTTTTTTCTTGTTTTGTTTTAATTCTCTGGCTTACTGGGAGACTTGCTGTGAGACAGAAATTGAGGTTGGTGTTTATAGTTAAAATCCAGTTGCAGGGCAAGTTAGCCTTACTTTTTGAGCCCCTCTTCAAGCAGGAACAACACAGTGACAATGAAAAGGGTGTGCAAAGCAGCTTGAGTTTTCAGCTGATGTGTGTCCAGAACTGTTGCCTCATTGCTGTTTGAAATACTTTTTCTTATACTATTTTGTATTCACCCTCTAGTCTTTTCCAGGATTAGGGAAAAATGTTTATTTTTCTTTTCTTTTTTTGTTTTTGTCTCTTACAAGAGTTTGCTGTGAAATAGGAATTGGGGTGGGTGTCTGTAGTTACAGCCCAATTATAGGGCTAGTTAAGATTACTTAGAGAATAGGCAAACTGTACTTCAACACCCTGATTGGAGAATGAATGTTCTTCAACAGGTTATTAATGTACAAGTAATGCCCACTGAAAAATGAGTCTGTCAATTTACAGCAGCATATCAAGCTGCCATGGAGCTTGGACTAAGAAAACTGAAAGGCCGCCATTATTATACGACTGCTAAGCAGCACTTTTACTGTTTAGCGAGTGTAAAATGTGAAAAAAAAGACAATTAAAAACAAAATTGTGTGTGTGCTTTTATGTCTGTGTGTGTGTGCATGCATGTCAGTGAAAGTGAGAGCAAGAGTACTGTTATTTTACACTCGCTAAGCAGCGCTTTTGCTGTTTATCGAGTATAAAATAAAAAATAATTTAAATAAAGCATGTGTGTGAGAGTATATGTGTGTATGAGAATGAGAGAGAGAGAGATATCTAGTGAAACAGAAACAAAGTGTGTGTATGTGTGTTTATGTCTCTGTCTGCATGTGTGAGTGAATGCATGTTTGAAAGCAGAAGAGAGAGTATGTGTGTGTGTGTGTATGTGTGTGTGTGTGTGTGTGTGTGTGTGTGTGTGTGTGTGTGTGTGTGTGTGTGTGTGTGTGTGTGTGTGTGTGTGAGATAGAAAGAGTAAAGTATGAAAGCAATCTAGCGATTCCCTGGCAGCAACAGCAGTTTTGTGTACCTCTCAACCCAATAGTTCTCAACCTATTAGCACAAGAAATCTGGACAAGGCCTGACATAATGGGGGGATAAATGCTTAGAAATAGGGACACATTTTAAATATTGCACTTATAAACTTAGAATCCAAAACACCAACGGCCAGCAAATGCAATACAAAGATACTGATGTCTGAAATAAACATCAAATATTGTATTTATTAGGTATTATAAACATCTCAAAACCGGTTTCCGCTAACCAGCCTTCATTAGTGGGGAAATTTACCCACTGTGAAGTGATTGATTATTGAGACACTCTTCAAAAACATTTCAAGGATAACAGGGAGGGTGTGTATGTAGCAGCCTGTATCTTCAGCTAACCTCTGTGTTGAAGGCCTGCTTTATTGCTCTCTGAAATGCTTTCTCTTATTATTTTGCATTCACCTTCTAGTCCTTTTAAGGCCTGGGTGAAACTGTTTAGATATTTTGTTTTCTGTCTTAGGGGCTTGTTGTGAAACAGGAAGGGGGTGGGTGTCTGTACAAAGAGCACAATTACAGGGTAGGATAGCCCTACTTACTGAGCTCCTCCTTGAGCAGGAAAACTCTAGGGACAATCGATCGGGTCGGTGTTATAATCTATGTTTTTACCTGATCTGTGTTTTAAAATGATGCCTTGTTGCTCAAGTGTGGTCCAGCACAGCTAGAGGAAATAGTGTTTTCATTTTGCTGTTTTGTTTTTCTTCTTAGTAAGAGGTTTACTGTGCCATCCTTAGATAAAATGATGTCCTAGGTGAAGGGCTTCAAGCTCCTCTCCCAAATGCTTACTACTGTGTCACACATGCACACGCACAACTCCTAGTTCCTACCCATTTCTTATAATCACAGCCCCTCCATGTGGTGCATTTTTCTAGCTTTTCCTCACATTCTGTCTTACTCTTCATCTTTTTTCCGCAACCTTCAAAACACTCTGAGTGGGGTAGACTGCAACATTATAATTGTAGAGGAAGTAATTAGATTAAGCTGAGGTTTTGGTGGTTGCTAGGCCCACAGAAGCCACAGACATTCCAGATGTTCTGAGGTCTGTTTTATATTTTTTCCCAATGTTTTGATCCAATGATGTCCTTAACAGCAATCATGACTATTGAAAGAAATTCAGTCTTACCTTTTCAAATTTGCCTTTTATTGCATCTTGACAACATATCAGCACATTCTAATTAGCCAAGGGTAGACTGAAATAAGTGTAAAATAAAGAATCAAATTAGGCCAGGGGTTGCCCCAAGATGTCATGGTGTTATAAATGCTGTTCGGTACAGTTGAGAGCTTTTTCCATAAGTTTTGAGCCAGCAATGGTATGAAAGGGAAAAAAGTATGAGCAAGGAAATAGATGCACTCTTATTTTTTTCAAAGAATACATACATTTTGTTTGAAAATATAACAGTCGACAATAAACACAAAAGTCAAATGCTTGCATAATCACATGTGGGAATAGTGCCAGAATCCATACTCTCATAAAAAAAAAAAAGTCTCTGGGCAGGCGGATATTCATCTGCTGTTATATATATTGGGATGAAGGCAAAACTTACCCTATTCAAGTGGTTGCTGTCAAATGTATATACTGCATGCCTCATCTCCCCCACCTCAAAAAGACAGCCAATATATGTGCACCACTCTGATGTCAAACTGGCATGAAACATATCAACATGTTTCAACTTGTTACTGAGACATACAGCATGTCTCTTTATCCCTACCTTCCAAAACATAAACTAGCTACCTGCATTTGTATCCTTTGTTTGACTGTCAAAAAAGTAAAAATAAATAAATAAAAATAACAGTAATGTATTCCACGTTGAGGCTCCTAGACACTACACAGCTCCTAGACAAGCAATAATGACATTCTGTGTACACCTCTGAGGTTTGTGATGAAAGGTATATAAATAATTTCCACATTGTTTTCAGTCCCTCACACAAGTTGCAATGACGTTTTGTGCTCACCTCTGAGTAGGGTCAGTTTTAGACTTGGTGAGGTTCAGGACATAGGCCACTACTGAGCATGAAGGATCACAATCCACTTATATAGCCTGGCATGTAGGGAATGCCAGGCACCGAGAAGCTCTGAGAGTCTGGTTGTTCTGTGATGTGTCTTATGCTTTGTGTTTGAAAGATAATAACTTGCTAACAGTTTTTATTACTAGACAGAAGAGTTAATGCATGGGTCTGGCAACAGTTATATTATGAGATGTACTGATTTTTACACTGAAGCACACGTACTTACTGACAATGCCGCCGACAAGACAGGTGTATCTCACACACACACACACACACACACACACACACACACACACACACACACACACACACACACGCACACGCACACACACACACACACACACACACACACACACACACACACACACACACACACACACACACACACACACACACACACTTCAATACAATACAAATTGGAAGAATGCCAATTCACTAATCTGACATTTTTGGAGTTTTGGAGAAAACCAGAGCACATGGATAAACCCACACAAATACAGGGAATGCACACAGAAGACATCACAGCTAAGAATTCCAGGTCTTAGGAATTTTAGAGCTTTTTAACCACCCTTTGTATTCTTCAGCCTTTTCCAGCAGCCTTTCAACACACTTTAACTGGCTAAGACTGCACTGTAATAATTATGAAGGAAGTAACTGGATTAAGATAGGGTCTGGAGTCCACTACAAACCCTGAGGCCATGGATTTCTAAATGTTATAGGTTCATAGGTTCATAGGTTCATACTAGGCTATCTGCCCAAGGGCATTTATAAGCCTAGCCCAGAGTTTTGTGGCTTTCGCCACCCCTTTAGTTTGGAGGATACTATGCCCATTATTTTGCTGTGCCTCTGTCAAGCAGTGACACTGAGACAATCCCTGGGGTATATCTGCGATCTACCATCCATTGGTCAAGATTTCTCTTGAACAAAGCCAGCGAGGTGCTCTGCCTCACATGTACCGGGATTTTGTTCCACAGCATAGGGAGTCTCTGGGTGATGAATCTGTCCCTCCAGCACATCCTATTAATAACCGTGTCAAGGTTTAAGTCTCCCGCCCTTGTAGTTCTGAGGGATCTAGATTTTTTGAGGTGAAGCATGTTCATCAATTCTGGGTTGGACATGGCCTTGTATGTCAGGCACATATCACCTCTGAGCAGACGGTAAGCGACTGAATAGAGCTGGAGTTCCTTCAGTCGGGCAGCATAGGACATATTTTTAAGACCCTTTATCCTTTTGGTGAGGAACTTTTGGGGCCTTTCCAGTTGCTGCAGGTGTCGTGTCAGATACATTCCGAATGGGGCATTGTACTCAATCATTGGTCTGATGAGTGATGAGTACAGGGGGACGATGACCTCCCTTGATCTAGATGTGAATCCCTTCATGATCAGGTGGACAATGTAGAAGGTCTTCCTAACTACTTTGGCAACGTGAGTGTCAAACGAAAGGTTACTGTCAACTTGGGTCCCCAGATCCCTGATAGCCTCTTCTGTGCTTAGTGGGTTGCCGCCTATATGGTAGATAGGGGTAACCTTGTTTTTCCCGAAGGGTATGACTATGCAGTTTTTGGCGTTTAACTTTAGGCCATGGCTCTGGCACCAGTTATCCGTTTCTATAAGACCCTTCTGAAGGATATCTGTGTCAGATGTGTTCTCAACTATGGCGCCAAGTTTGCAGTCATCTGCAAATTTTGTCAGCCATAATCCTCCTGTGTTTGCTTGTACTTCTGAAAAGTAGATGCCAAACAGGAGTGGGCCCAGGACTGAGCCCTGTGGGACACCACTTGTGACAGGCTTTGAGTCTGACATGGCGCCAGCAACTCTGACCCTGTGGGTTCTGTCACTTAGCCAGTTTGCAACCCATCTTGTGATGTATGGGTTTACATTTAAGCTGATGAGTTTTTCAATGATACCTGAGTGGGGTATTGTGTCGAAAGCCTTTGCCAGGTCAAGGTAGGCTGTGTGGACTGCCTTACCCTCATCAATGGCCTTGGTGACTGTTTTGAAAAAGTCGACCAAGTTTAAAAGGCATGATCTGCCTTTGACAAAGCCAAACTGGGTCGGATCCAAAGTCTGCAAGTCCCCTATGTCTTTATTTATGAGTTCCATTATGATCCTCTCCATAGCTTTGCAGATCAGGCTTGTCAAGCTGATGGGGACGGTAATTTCCAGGGTCGGTGGAGGCACCGCCTTTGTGAAGTGGGACCACAGTTGCCGTACGCCACTCCTTAGGCACGTATCCTGAGGTGAGGCTAAGATTAAACAGCTGCCCTAACTGCGGGTTTAATTCCTCATTGAGTTCATGGAGCACACAACCGGGGACACCATCTGGTCCCATGGATGCTGTGTTTTTTGCCTTGGAGAGAGCAGTTCTCACCTGAGCGTTAGAGATGTTTGGGGGGCTACAATCCTCTGGTATAGATATCTCACCTTTTGGAGGGGGGGGAGAAGTCTGCACTGAACCTGTCAGTCAGTATGTTGGCAGTGTCTGTAGGTTCAGTAATTTTTACATCATTTTGAACTAATTTTGAGCATATCTGGGAGTTTCCTCCCAGGTTTCTAACATAGCTAAAGAAGGCCTTATGATTGTCTTTTGAGTCTTTAGCAACTTTTCTCTCAAAATTTGCCTTGGATGATTTTATGAGAGATCTTAGTTTTTTACTTATAATGATCAAAGGTGTTTTCCCTTTTAAGGATTTTGCTCTATCTTGCAGTAGCTTCCTCCTTTTGTTGTAGAGCTTGTTTATGGCTGGGGTCCACCTGACTGGACGCTTGCCTTTGGTACAAAGAGTCTTTGTTTTGTTTAGGATTGCCTGATCCATGCAGTCCTGTAGGTGCTGGTAGAAGGCATTTGTAAGTGATTCAGCGGCTTGAGTAATGGTTTCTGCAGGCTTGGGGGCCTTAAAAGAGACCACACCAGTCTTTAGAAGTGTGAAGTCGGCTTTTGAGAAGTTCTTCACTGTGGTCTTTTTTATCTCAGGTGGGGGTGGAATGTGGACTTCCAGTGAGATTAGTTTATGGTCTGATCTCACCAGTGAGGGGTATACTTCCGGTGTTGAACATTGTGACCCCATGTTCGTGATGATGAGATCTAGTATGTTTTCTCCTCTTGTGGGGATGGTGACCAGTTGTTCCATGGCATTTGAGTTTATGAACTCTAGGAACCTTTGGGCTAGAGTGTTGGGGCTTGAGTAGTGATCCCAGTCTATATTCGGGTAGTTGAAGTCACCTAGTATGATGGTGTTTGGAGATACATTTATCCCTTCCAGTGTTTTCAGGAAAGCTATGTGAGGTTCCTGAGATTGAGAGGGTGGCCTGTAACATGCTACAAATTGCAGAGTAGTCTTGCCTATGGTTAATTGCACCTGGATGGTCTCCGATGCATTATGCGTTGCCACCAACCTTGAGGTGTGTGTGTCCTTTATAAATATGGACACCCCCCCTCCTTTCTTGGTGTTGTCCGGATTTTGGGGCCGGAACGCATTATATGAGGTGAAACCTGATAGTGCTGGGGTGCTCTCAGGAGCCTTGAACCAGGTTTCAATCACAGCACAGACATCGATGTTCTCCATACTGAGAAGGGCCTCGGGTGCGTGCATCTTGAGGTTGAGCTTCTGGCATTGAGCAGCATTACCCTTAGTTTTTTTCCTTTTTTATGTTCTAGGGTGGTAGGTTTAGAATTTGAGCCTTGCCTAAAAAAGGCACTATGGGGGTGGCAAGAGCCTTTGCCAATATCCGGAAGCCCAGGGGTGACAGGTGCAATCCATCCCTTGTGAAGCAGCGTGGCTTGTCCAGCATGTCATCCCAGGCAGACAGACATTGAATCCCCTTTGAATGACACCAGAGTTTAAGCCAATTATTAAAGCTGATCATCTTGTCTCTGTATTGTGGCATCATTCTTGGTGAAGGTAGGATACTGCTCAAGGTCAGGGTCATACCTGCCTGGGCTACATAATCAGAGAGCTCCTCAATGTCTCTTTTCATGTAGTCCAAGGAGGTATGTCTCAGGTCGTTCACACCAGCGTGGACAATGACAGAGTCGTACTTGTACCTGCTGTTGAGAGACCTGAGTGCTTGCATTATGTGGTGGATTCTAGTGCCCGACAGGCAGCTTACTGTGACCTTTTCCTTACACAATCTGGTGAGCGGGACGTCAGTGTGTCTGACTATAGAGTCACCAATGACGAGTGTGTCTGGCATTGTGTTTGGCCTTAAGGGCTGTGACTGTTTGGCACACTGACTATGTGGTCTATGTGTTGCATGTGTTGTGTCCTGAGGTGGCAGTTGTTTGGGTGTCTGCTTTGGTGGCCTCTGCTGTTTTGGTAGATTTTTGATCAGAGCCTCCGAGTATGTCTTTGTGTATTTATGTGTATGATTTGAAGTTGTGATAGTACTATGTGAGACTGGGTTTGTGGTGTGTGTGGTTACCTTCTCCTCCTGTTTGGTCTTGCCAGTCCTATGTTGAGAGAGCTCAGCCTCCAGTTTGGCTATATAGTTGCATCTCTCGCATGTATTTGTGTTTTGTGGGAGAAGGAGAGGGTTGTCCGTGTACATGAGACAATTGTAGCATTGCCTCAATATTCCCAGATTCACCAGCTGAGCAGGACAGGACACTAGCAACTGATCCCTCGACATGCTAGAAGGAAAAGACAAAGACTTTAAAAAGACTCCAAGGGATGTGGGTGATCGAGAAGGGGTTTTTGGCTGGTGGGGTACTATGTATAATAAAAGTGCTAAATCAAAGTAAAAAAATACTTTAGGAGCAAGTGCTAGGCTTTACAGATAGAGAATAGTCTACTTAAGAATCAAGTAGAGCTGAACTTTTTAGATATAGAATACGCTATGAGATGTTTTGAGATGCATTTTAGATCATTTTCCCCAGCCTTTTGATCGAATGATGTTCTGCACTAAAATCACAGTATTCAGCCTGATTTTTTTCTTTCATTGAAGAAATAAGTAGTGTTCAAGGCTCAGTGTTCAAAGCTGGCAGATAGTCATTCCCAATAAACTGGGAAGACAAATGTGTGTGAGGAAACATAAATCAAATCTGGGAATGTTGCCCGAGCCCCCCCCCACCCCCCCAATAAAAAAGTATCTTTTGTTAGTTGGGAATGAAAATGAAAGACAAAATGGTCAATCAAATATTTCAAACTGCTCCTGTCAAACATAAATACAAGCCTCTATACCCAAATCCAGAAGACAGTCACCTTCTATGTGTACCTCTGATGTTACACTAGAAAGTAACTTTCAGTAACATATTTCTACTTCTCGCTGTCAGGCCGTCAGATGCCTATACACAGAATGCCTCCTCACCCTTAACCCCAAAAGATGGTTACCAATGTGCATGTCTAATAATTATGAAGAAAGTGAAAGTGAAAAAAACATAATGATCCTAGTAACGTAATCTCACCTGTAGGTCCTAGACTGTGCACTGTCCTTAAGCAAGGTAAGGCAAGCTTCTATGCTAATCTCGTAGGTGCAGTCTCCCACACAAGCTACAGAAAACTATATCATCCATTTGTGCACACATATGAAATTTAATTGAAAGCAAAGTAAAAGAAATAATGACCGCATACAAGCTATAATGATAATTAACAGAGAGATTTTACAAAAACATGTAGAAGTCAGCCAAAGTATCATCCTCCAACACATGCATGTATATATGCATAAATCATACCAATGATCATTTTACAGTGATTTCAACAAAATGCTGCACACAGAGTGACAGCTCCTGTCATGCCAACTCAGTGACTATCTGTAATTAACAAGTGCAGGGTGAGCAGTATTTCTCCACATACAGGCTACTTTGCAAATAACAATGAACGCAATTGTTTTTATGCATACACTTTATAAGTATTATCATGCATTTCCACCACAATTTAAACCACTGAGCACAAGAATCGTGGACAAAAGCAAAAGTAAGGGAAGGGCAAGGTCTCAAAATTGAGTGAAATCAAAGCACTGCTCTTGCATCCTTAGACCACTGCTAGAATAACAGGCTTTGCATTACCATGCGATTTATTAATGATATGATGTCTGAAACTGAAATGTCTGTCATTTAATAACTGCAGTCCTCAACAATAAGTTGTAAATCTAACAAACTTTATTAAGAACAGGTCCAAAAATATAAGATAAAAATCAAGCACATTCTGTGAATTTTGAGACAGACTCACTAACTTTACACAAGTGCAAGACAAGTTACTGCAAGTAGTCAACTGTCCATTAAAAATGGACTTCCTAAATTCATATGTTTTGATCACTAACAAGTATATTATTGAGGTGTAGATCCCCAGGATCAGTTGCTCCCCCCACTTTGAGATGTGAGGGTGATGAGTTGTGATACAGTAGGCATCATGATGGCATTATTTAATCAGGTACTGTCAAAGGGTAGGATTCCCAACACAAGAAAGACTACTTCTTAAGGAAAGGAAAGACCAAAGACAGTCTTCTATGGCTCCATATAACTTTTACACCATGACTTTAAACAACTGATGTTTATAATGGAGGTTAGGTTAAACCCCATTTTCACCAATTGATCCATCCCAATCAATTAGGCTTTATAGGGGGAAGAAAAAGTCAGGCAACTTAATACAAATCCATATAATAATACAGGATGCAAATTGAGGTGGTAAGCCTGTCAACCTTTTGGGCCTGAATGCTAAGAAAGGATTTGATTGAGTAGAATAGGACTATCTTTTTCACTATGCTGGAAGAAATGAACTTCCTACCATTGTGGCTAGGCCTGCTGCAAGAAATATATGGGGGACCCAGGGAATGAGTAAAGGTAAGGGCTTGTTCATATGAGGAATTTAACATTATGAGAAGCATAAGGCAGGGTTTCCCCCTTTCACTAGGTCTATTTGCAATCTGTCCTAACCCATTTTCAGACAGAATTATGGCATCAACGATTTGAGGCTATTGGTATGGTAGTCTAGATTTGAAAATATCCGTCTTGGCTGATGATATATTGATTACCAAGATACCTCCAAATGATGATCTTCCAAAGCTGTGGTAGCTGGTAGAATAATTTACCAAAATTTCAGGGTATAAAATTAACATCCAGAAGACACAGGCCTTAAGAATAAATCTGAGGGAGACAGTAGAGTTGCAATATCATCCCTGGGAAATGAAAGAAGATAATATTATAGAATACCTGGAAGGAAGACTTTCCAGTGATGAGTAAGACTCTGGATAGAGGACATTAGTCAGGATAAAGGAGAAAATATGCAGTTATTTACAGTAATGGAGACAATTGAATCTAGACATGGAACAATGTACACAGGTTCTCTCCTTTTATGTTATACTACATTTTACTACACTCAAGATTTCTGGTGGCCAATAGATGCACAAGCTATAAGAACAATAGTGAAACTGATGAAGGAACTGCTACTGTATGGAGGCAAACCTATGTTAGCCTGAGACAAGTTAATATTTCTTACAGGTATGGGAGATTAGGAGTACCTGATCGCCCCAGTTATGAATAAGCTACACAGCCATCCCCCATGTCAGATTTCAAGATAGAGGATATAAAGCTAAGTAAAATGACATGATCATAAAAAAGAACCCTGATGTGATGACAGCAATCTAATGGAGCTCATGTGAATGGAGAAATACATAGCCTTCCAGACGTCTCTAATACAGGATTTAAAGAAGAGTATACTTAAAATATTTAAATATATAAATATATATTTAAAATATTTAAATATAAGCCTCTGGACCTCCTACTGATAGGTTCCACAAAAGAGGAAAGATCAAGACACTTGGCAAGTTGGTATTGGGCTAAGGAATCAAGAATCAACTAATCTTAGGTAGTGGCATCATCCAATCAAGCATGATCAGGCATCCAGCTAGAAACAAACCAAGGCAAGGTTTGGGCTCCCAACAAGGATTTGTTTACTGTATAATAAGATAAAGAGACAGTAGGCAACAACCAACTGGACACAAGTCAAAGTGGATAAGTTGTCCTCATAATAATATGGGTAGCAAAATTAAGAGAGTTAGGGAATTAGACTCCTCCTATTTATCTTGGGAAATTGCTTGAATTGAATCTCAAACATGCTTTGATGGAATGGCAGTTAATTTCCTACTATTTCAATATAGTTTCAATAGTTGACAAAGTCTAACTTTGCTTCTGAAGTGTGATCTATTCATGGGATTCCTATAGGTATCATATCCAACTGGACAGCAATGGATGGAGGGAAGAATGAATATGTAGTTGGGCTCCTTCATATGTAAGTGTTAAATCAACAGAAAGTAAATGGTGTTATATTTGTTTCCCATTAGGCGCATTAGACAAAATCATGATATTACCCACTATAGCAAAACATTGCTCAAATTTCTATGGTTTATATAAAAGTGTCAGAGACTGTGGAGAAAATAACCATAGCTAGTCCCAAATAACATTATAACATTAAAACAATCCCCTGAATCACACATACACACACACACACACACACACACACACACACACACACACACACACACACACACACACACACACACACACACACACACACACACACACATAATTTTATTTATTTAACATTTGTTTACAGGGAAAGTTAAACTTGGAATGAGCCAGTTTTCAGCAGCGGCCCAGGGAGAAACACACCAGGCACATGTCTTTGTATATGTGTGTGTGTGCGTGTGTGTGCGTGTGTGTGCATGTGTGCGTGTGTGTGTGCGAGCGTGTGTGTGTGTGTGTGTGTGTGTGTGTATATATATATATATATATATATTAAAATCGTATATGAAATTGACTGAGACACGATGCAATGAACAGTTTCATCTATGATCCATCACAATGAGAAAACATTGTTAAAGGATGATTGCACATGTAAATAATATGTTTACATCTGTGAGCATAGAAAAAGCATCCAAACTACAAAATACTAACACTACTTAGCTGCAACTAACTACTTTTCTGCTCCCCAATTATTAATCACATTGAATCTCCTTTTTATAACACAGCTGGAATAGCAATACTGTTTTTCATGTTCTCAATGCAGGAATGGCTGTAGAATGCAGGAGATATGAGTTAAATGAAATAAGCATAACTTTCACAACACTGTCAAGGCATATCCAAAGCAACGGGTATGTGGTACAAAACAAACTATGGCACACATTCACAATGCAAGCATAATTCATCCACTCCACCCAGACATATGGGGTGCATTCCCCAACCCTTTTATATATTAACTCCACTGTTGCAGAACTATTAATTTAGGGTACTTTCCTTTCATATTTTGTAGCTGACATACTGCACTTCAGTGGTTTACTTATATTCATTTCAAGATCAGTGATTCCATTTAGGGTTTTAGGAAACAAATTCTAAAAACAACTATTTGAAAACTGAAATAAAAATGCACAAAAACATCTAGATTTTACTGTGAAGATCAAAAGTGGTGAGTTACATTGAATTATGCTATACTGGAAGTGTGGCTTATCTACTCTTTGTCACTCACTGTTCCGTTGATACTCGTTATTTCAAAAATTTCATTTCACAGTCAGTTTTACTGGACTGTGTCAAGTAGCACAAGATGGTAGTTTGCTTTTGAATGGCTGTCGCTCTTATCTCCACTGTAATGCGACCATGGAGCAGATTTAAACAATTTAGGAGTGTGTTAAGAGTAGAAGTTGATAAATTGAAATCTAGTGTACCTTCCATTTGCAAATGTACAGCTCACACAACTATGAACATTCAATCAGAGAAACACACAAAAACTCTCCAAATTTAAAGTAAATAAAATTAACCAGCTTACAGCAACACACCTAATGCCTCCTCCATCCACACAACAGCAAAAAGACTTAAATAACTGATAATACATTTACGTGTGGGGTTTTACTCCTGCACCCCCTTACCTATGCTTGCTAACTCTGTGGTTATACAACCATAACCAATATAAGAGGGATGTCAATATGCCTTTCAAATAACTGCAGTCCATCTATAACACTGTATTACTAACTGCGGCTATCAAATCCAACATTGATTAAACAAGACGTTAAAAACTGCACTACTTCCATGCACGCACACACACATATCTATCTATCTATCTATATATATATATATATATATATATATATATATATATATATATATATATATATAGTTTTTTCTGTGTGTGTGTGTGTGTGTGTGTGTGTGTGTGTGTGTGTGTGTGTGTGTGTGTGCTTTGTGTTCATAATATGTGTATGAATGCGTAACAGTGTAAA
This sequence comes from Protopterus annectens, assembly GCF_019279795.1. Classification (NCBI taxonomy): domain Eukaryota; kingdom Metazoa; phylum Chordata; order Ceratodontiformes; family Protopteridae; genus Protopterus; species Protopterus annectens. Next base: position 527,622,512 of record NC_056739.1, on the reverse strand, counting down.
TGGGTTTCTTTGTGCAAGCAGATGTTTTAGTGCTTATGTGAATAATGCTATAGTTTGTCTTGGAGTATTCAATTTTTTGAAGTCTGACCCTATAAACCGGTCCTGAGAAATGAAATCTAATAGGTTCATAGGTAGGTACTAGGCTATTGGCTCTATGGCCTATATAAGCCTAGCCAAAAAGGTACCCTGGATTTTGTCACCCAAGGAAATTATTTTCCTGTACCCCTGTCGAGCAGAGCAACAGAGGTGATCCCCAGGGTGAATTTCCTATTTCCCATCCAATCATCAAGATTTTTCTTGAAGAGTGCTAATGAGGAGCTTTGCTTGATATAGATAGGTAGTTTTTTCCAAAGTATGGGAAATCTCTGGGACAGGAATCTATCCCTCCAGCATGTTCTATTTATTGTAGTGGCAAATTTAGGTCCCTAGAGCATGTAGCTCGGAAGGATTGGGATTTCTTTAAGTGGAGCATGTCCACTAGCTCTGGGTTTGACATAGGTTTGTATGTTAGGCAGAGATCGCCTCTTAGTAGATGATATGCAATGGAGTAAAGCTGGAATTTTTTGAGACGGTCTGCATAGGGCATCTGTTTGAGGCCGGTAATCCTCTTTGTGAGGTATTTCTGCGTCCTTTCCAGTAGTTGTAGATGTCTTGTGAGGTACATACCAAAGGGGCATTGTACTCTATAATGGGTCTAATGCGTGATGAGTAGAGGGGAACAATGACCTCTTTTTTTCCTGGCTGAGAATGCTTTTGTGATGAGGTGTGCCACACAGAAGGATTTCCTGACTACTGTGGTGATGTGATTATCAAAGGAGAGACTACTGTCCCAAGGTCTCTTATTACACTTTCTTTGTTAAGTAGACTACCAACTATTTGGTAGCTCATGGATACAGAGTTTTTACCAAAGGGGATGACTATGCACTTTTTGGCATTGAGCTTAAGGCCGTGGTTTTGACACCAGGCATCTTTCTCAGTGAGTCCCTTTTGTTGGATGTCCACATCGTTAAAAGTTTTGATTATGGCTCCTAGTTTGCAGTCATCTGTGAACTTCATTAGCCAAAGACCTTCTGTGTTAGCCTGTACTTCAGAAAAGTAGATACCAAACAGGACAGTACCCAGGACTGAACCCTGTGGTACTCCACTTGTCACTGGTCTGAAGTCGAATTTGGAGTCTGCTACTTTCACAGTGTGGGTTCTGTCAGTGAACCAGTTGGCAGCCCATCTTGTGACATAGGGATTTATACCTAGATTAGTGAGTTTATCTATAATTCCAGAGTGGGGGATGGTGTCAAAAGCCTTGGCGAGATCTAGATAGGCTGTGTGAACCACCTTACCCTCATCTACAGCTTTGGTGACAGCTTCAAAGAAGTCTATCAGGTTTAGGAGACATGATCTGCCTTTTACAAACCCAAACTGGGTGTGGTCCAGAGTTTGGAGATTAGCAATGTCTTTGTTTATAAGTTCCATGATGATACATTCCATGGCCTTGCAGACCAGGCTCATTAATCTAATGGGGTGGTAGTTCCTGGGGTCCATAGTGGCTCGCCCTTTGTGGAGTGGGATAAACATCGCTGTGCGCCATTCAGTGAGCACAAAGCCTGAAGTGAGGATATGATTGAACATGCTGCTTAGGTGGGGTGCCAGTTCATTCTGTAGTTCATGTAGAATGCAGACTGGGATGTTGTCAGGTCCCATGGATGCTGTGTTCTTGGCTTTGCAGAGTGTGGTTTTTACCAGTGCAGCCATGCTTACAGGAACTTTGCATTCTTCCGGTATAGAGATGGGCCCTTTAGGGGGTGAGAGTGGGGTAAAGTTAGCACTGAACCTATCTGCCAGGATGTTGGGATTATCAGTTGGTTCTGTATATTTAGTGCCATTGTGCTGTAACTCACAGCAGATCTGAGCATTGCCATTGAGATTCTTGACATAGCTATAGAATGCTTTGTGGTTGTCTTTAGAATCAATGGTGATTTTGTTTTTGTAACTAGCTGTGGAGGATTTTATGAGGAATCTCAGCTTCTTACTGAGGCTAACCAGGGAGTTCCTCCAATTATAGGATTTTACTCTTTTTTGCTACAGTCTCTTTCTTCTGTTGTAGAGTTTGTTTATGGCAGGGGACCACCAGATTGGCTTCCTTTTTTGGAGGATAGCATCTTGGTTCTGGTAGGGATAGCATGATCCATGCACTCGTGTAAGTGCTTAGAAAGTGCATTTGTGCAGGATTCAGCAATCGTACCTCTATTGTCCATCTGGATGGGTATCGTGAAGTTTGACACTTGTGTCTTAAGAAGCATGAAGTTGGCTTTGGAGAAATTTTTTACGCTGGTTTCCCTAATGGGGGATGGGGGTGGGATGTGGATGTCTAGGGTGATTAGCTTGTGGTCGGATCTGACCAATGAGAAATTGACCACTGGTGTGGTCACCCATGTTGGTAATGACCAGGTCTAGGATATTGCTGCCCCTGATGGGAGTGTGGATAAGTTGATTCAAGGCATTGGAATTTATGAATTGCAGAAAACGTTGAGCAAAAGAGTTGGTACATGAGTAGTTTTCCCAGTTAATGGTGGGGTAGTCAAAATTGCCCATTATTAGGGTGTTGGGTTGAACCTTAATATTTTCCAGTGTATCAAGAAATGAGGACTGGGAATCCTGGAGCATGGTGGGGGATCTGCAGCAAGTTACAATTTGGATTGCGGTCTTGCCCAGAGTTAGTTGCACTTGGATAATCCCGGATGCATTATGCTGAGCAACTAGCCTGGAGGTGTGGATATCCTTAATGAATATGGATATGCCTCCACCTTTAATGTTTCAGTTCAGGTTAGGTGGCCAAAAGGTGTGGTATGAATTATAGCCTGGTAAAACAGGGGTGATCTCTGGAGCCTTGAACCAGGTCTCTGTCAATGCACAGATATCAATGTTCTCCATTTTAAGGAGAGCCTTGAGTTAATGCATTTTGAGGGTAAGACTTCTACCATTGAGTAGCATTGCCCTCAGATTTTGCTTGCTTGTACCAGTTATGGTGGTGAATTTGTCATTTGAACCTTGCCTAAAAAAGGCACTATAGGAGTGGCAAGAGCCTTACCCAATATCTGGAATCCCAAGGGCAACAGGTACAGGCCATCTCTAGCAAAGCATTGCGGACTGTCGATCATGTCATCCCAGGCAGATGCTGGATCCCCTTAGAATGACACCAGAAGCTTAACCAATTGTTGAAGTCAATTATTTTGTCCTTGTACTGTGGTATCATTCTGGGTGATGGCAGGATGCTACTCAGAGCTAGAGTCATACCTGCCTGGGCTACAAGATCGGAGACCTTCTCCATGTCTCTTTTCCTGTAGTCCAGGGAGTTACATCTTCACACCAACATGGACAATGACAGAACCACATTTGTACCTGTTGTGGAGTAACCTGAGTGCCTGCATTATGTGGCAGATCCTGGCACCTGACAGGCAGCTGACAGTAACTTTCTCCTTGT
>NC_056739.1:527511534-527614034 GCF_019279795.1 Protopterus annectens | reverse complement strand
GAAAAGGAGGAACTGGTGGTTGATGAAGTCAAAAGCTTTTGTGAGGTGACTGAAAATTGCTCCTGATGAGTTACTTTTATCCATGTTGAGGAGAATGTCTTTAATTTGGCACTAAAGTGCTGTCAATGTCCTATGACCTGTCCAGAGTCCATGATGTTTTTGGGTAAGGAAATGGTGTTGCCGAATGTAGCTTGAAAGTTCTAGCACCTTAACAGGAATGAAAGAGTATTGAGATTAAGCCAAGAAGATATCACCTTAGCTCTTCTACCCATGATAATGCTTCTAATCCTTTCATTGCAGGAGGAGAAAAGACACCTTTTAGAGGAATTTACGTTTTTTTTTCAAGCCACATAAGTGAGCTGATGGGAAAGCAGTAAATCATTGTGGGAATGTGTAATAATGACTAGAGGTTACACAGTCAGCTCTTCTGTGTATCCTTGTTAATTTATATGGAACTGGTAACTGAAATGTGATATGAACGGGGAGTTTGCAGTAACATATTCCAACACTCTCAGCTGATAAGAAAGATCTTGTTATAAAAACTGTGTGTTAAATTTCTGCAGAACAGCACAGCTTTCTTACTATTCAAAAAGAGATTATAGGATCATAGGAAGTTACTAGGCTATTGGCCCTAAGGCTCTTACAAGCCTGCCAAGAATTTAGCCCATGTTCCAACAAGTCAGCACCCTATGCCACTGTCCAGCAGGGACACAAGTGGAATCTCAGGGGTGTATTTTCTGTTCACCATTCAGTTTTCCAGGTTGCGCATAAAAAGGGTTAATGAGGTACTCTGCTTGATGAGAGGGAGTCTATTCCACAAAAGCGGGAGTCTCTGGGACACAAATCTGTCCCACCAACAAGTCCTTTTGATGTCACACACCAGATTGAGGTTGCTCGTGTGCGTTACTTGGGTGGAGCTTGACTTGTCAGTCCCATCAAGGCGAGGTCGGAGATTGCTTTGCATGTCAGACAGAGGTCACCTCTGAGGAGTCTGTAGATGACTGAGTAGAGGGACAGGGCCTTTAACCTATCTGTGTAGGGTAGATGTTTGAGGCCCTGGATTCCCCTGGTGAGGAACCTCTGTGGTCTTTTCAGCTGTTGTATGTGCTTTGTGAGGTAAATGCCAAAAGGGGCATTGTACTCAATAATGGGTCTTATAAGGGAAGAATATAGGGATGGTATGACCACCTTGTCCCTGGATGAGATATCCTTACTAATGAGGTGTGCCATGCAGATAGCTTTCCATACAATGGAGGTAATATGGTGGTCAAAGGTCAGTTTGCTATCAACCTGGGTGCCTAAGTTCCTCATGACTGATTGCTTGCTTAGGACCTTATTATCAGTGCGATAATTTGTGGGGGCATCACTCTCCCCAAAGGGGATGATAATGCATTTTGGCATTCAGTTTGAGTGCATGTTTCTGGCACCATTCATTTGTTTGGATGATACCCTCTTGGAGAATGTCCACATCATTAGGGGAACTGATGACAGTACCCAGCTTGCAGTCATCTGCAAACCTGGTCAACCATATTCCTCTGTTTTTGACCTGCACCTCTGAAAAGTATATACCAAACAGCAGAGCCCCCAAGATCAAGCCCCTGGGTACACCGCTCATTATGGGTCTGCTGCTTGAGGAAGCTTCCCCTATTTTGTCTAGGTGGGTTCTATCAGTGAGTTAGTTTGTTACCCATCTGGTAACATGTGGATTGATGCCTAGCTGAGAGTGTTTATCTATTATACCTGAGTGAGGAATAGTATCGAAGGCATTGGCCAGGTCAAGGTAGGCGATGTGCACCATCATCCCCTTGTCCATGGCCTTGGTGACTGTCTCAAAGAAGTCAGCCAAATTTAACAGGCACGACCTCCCCTTGACGAAACCAAACTGTATGGGATCAAGTGTCTGGAAGTTTCCAATGTCCTTGTTAATGAGGTCCAAGATAATCTGCTCCATGGCCTTGCAAATCAGGCTAGTTAGGCTGATTTATTTATTTTATTCTGTAAACAAATACCAGCAAAATAAAACACTGCCAGGAGGTATATAAAAAGAAAGCAGTTTTATTGAACAAAAACAAAAGGGGTAAGCACGTTCATATCTGCTTCATCAGACCATCTACATGAAGAAAGATTTGCATGCATAAATATATGCACTTCAATTAACAGAGAACCAATCACATTGTAGCAACAGTCAGTCACTTGAAACACCATAAACTCAAGGACTTAAAAAAACATATGTACATATAAATACAACAGTTCAGTGTGTGAATTAATAGACCTTTGTATAAGAAAAGTGCTTGAGAATATAGTTTTTGTCTTTGATGGGGTTTACTATCATCAACAAAAGGATGTTTTTGTTCAGTAAAATGGTTTTCTTTTTATATACTTCCTGGCAGTGTTTTATTCCACTGGTATTTCTTTACAGTATTTTTTTTTTGGTTTTCAACAGTTTATTCATCTCAACCAGTGTATTTTTTCTTACTTTCTCTTGATTTATTTATTTAACATTTGTTGACTGGGAAAGTCTGACTTGGAATGAAGCCAATTTTCAGCGGAGGCCTGGGGAAAACACTCCAGATGCATGTCTTTGTAATGTGGGAGGAAACCAGAGCACCCGGGGGAAACCCACACAAAAGCAGGGAGGACATGAAGACTCTGCACAAAAGGCACCCCAACTGAGAATCAAACTGGAGAATCTCTTGTTGTGAGGAGACAATGCTACCGCTGCATCACTGCACCATCCTGATGAGTCTATATTTCACTGGATCAGTGGATGCTCCATCTTTGTGCAAAGGGATGACAGTGGCTGTCCCTCACTCAACTGGGATGAAGCCGGTACTCAGGCTTTGACTGAGTAGGGTGCCTAATGGTGCTGCAAGTACCTGCCTGAGTTCATGTAGGATGCAGCCTGAGATGTTATCAGGTCCCATGGAGGCTGTATTTTTTGCCTTTGAGAGGGCAGTGATGACTTGTACCCTAGAGATAAGGGGAGGGGGTCAGATACTGGGACTGTCCTGTTTTACTAATGGGGGGGGGCAGAGGGGTGAAGTTTTCACTGAACATGTCTGCCAGAAGGTTGGCTATATCTACAGCATTTGTGTATATGGTGTCCTTGACCACCAGTTCTGAGCAGATCTGGATGCTTCCCTTGAGACTGCCAACATATGTGAAGGAGGCCTTATGATTGTCTTTAGTAGATGTAGCCAGTTTGGACTCGAAGTTTGCTTTGGAGGATTTCACTAGTGCTCTTATTTGCTTGTTCAGGCTAAGGAGAAATTGCTTCCAATTAGGCACCTGCACCTTCTTGGTCCTGGACAGCAATTTTTTGCTTTTATTATAGAGTTTATTTATTGTAGATGTCCACCAGACAGGTTTACTCTTCCTTGAGGAGGAGGATTTCATCCTGTCGGGTATTCCTGACTCCATGCAGCTATATAAATGCTAATATAGTACTTTGGTGTAGGTTTGGGCATATGTGCCAGTTCCTATGGAGGGGGAGTGGTCTGTGAAGCTGTTATACCTTCCCTCAGGAGGTTGGAATCAGATTTGGAGAAGTTTTTTTGTTTGGTCCTAGCTGGGGTCTGACATCAAAAGTGACCAATTTTTAGTGGGATCTTACCAGGGATGCTGCAGTGGTTACTCATGCTGGTTATCAACAAGTTCAAGATATTTTCACCTCTTGTGAGGGTGTCAGTCAATTGGTCCAAGGCATTTGCATTGATGAAATCAAGGAATTGGTGGGCATTTGTGTTTTGGAGTGAGTATTTCTTCGAATCTATGGTTGGATAGTTAAAGTCGCCCAGGTTCAGGGAAAAGGGTTGAATTTTTGATGGATTTAAAGAGGTCCACATAGGTGGAGTGGGCATCTTGAGTCAAAGTTGGAAGCCTATAGCTAACTATGATTTGAATATGGTGTTGTGAATTGTTAACTGCACCTGGAGTGTTTCCTGTGTGTCGTACTGTTTGACCAGCCTGGAGGTGTTTATGTTTTTTATATATATTGCAACTCCACCTCCTTTTGCTTAGTTGCTCACAGTTTGGGATCATAAAGAATGATAGAATGAATAACCTGGTATGGCTAGAGTGCTCTCTGCAGCTTTGAACCAGGTTTCTGTGAATGCACAAATGTCAGCATCTTCCAGAGTTTAGAATGTTTGCAATGAGTGCAGTTTCATGTTTAGACTCCTAGCGTTTACCATGACCCTTAATTTACTTTTTGATGAAATTTTCATGTTGGTAGTTTCGACCTCATAGCATTGCCTAAAAAAGGTACTATGGGGGAGGCAAGAACCTTTGCCAGGAACCTGAAGCCCAAGGGAGAGAGATGTAAGCCATTAATGGCAAAGCATTGTAGTTTGTCAATCATGTCATCCCAGGCTGTCAGGTGCTAGATCCCCTTGGAATGACACCAGAAACTAAGCCAACTGTTAAAGTCAATCATTTTCTGTTTGTATTGAGGCATCATTCTGGGTGATGGTAGAATGCTGCTTAAGGCTAGGAACATGCCTGCCCAAGACACAAATTCATCGAGCTTGATCATGTCTCTCTTTATATATTCCAGGGAGGTACATCTCAAGTCATTCACTCCAACATGGACTATGACAGAGTCATAACAGTACCTTCTGAGAGACTTGAGTGCATGGGTGATGGGGCAGATTCTGGCACTCGACAAACAACTAACCGTGACTTTCTCTTTTTCCAGGCTGGTGAGGGGCACATCTGTGTGTGTCACAATGGAGTCTCCTATGACTAATATGTTGGGTTTATGTTTAGCCTTTAGTGGCTGTGAGACACAGGTGTGTGGACTATGTGTGGTATGTGGTGTAGTGGACAATGGAGCTCGCATGTGTTTTTGCCTCAGAGGTCTCTTTTGTTTGGGTATGATTTTGTTGAGGACATCTGCATATGTGTGGGTGTGTTGTGTAGGTGTGGGTGGTTTTGAGGTGTGGTGTTCATGTTGACAACCTTCTCAGAGCCAGATATACTTGCTTGTTGGGTAGAGAGCAATGACACTAGGTGCTTGATGTAATTGCATCTCTCAGTATTGATTTAATGTTTTTAAATGTACCTTGGTCATGCAGTGTGAGGCATTTGTCATTTAATGGTGTATATTTTTCTGTATTCATGCAACATAACACTCTAATGGTTTAATAGAATACAGTTTCCTGTGCCCATATGACATGATGCAATAATTCCCTTGATTATGTATGTATGCACCTGTGGCTGTGCACTCTACTGCAGTAATGGTTTAATTGTGTGTCTTCCCTTCATCATGAAGTATAATGCAATAATGGTATAATGGCATGCTTATGTCTATGGCAATGCATGCTGCGACTGTACTGTTTTGGATGTTTATCCTGTGGAAATGCAGTGGGATACTGTAGTAGTTTAATTATATTTAGTTGTGCACTAATTTCTAAGGGACAGCTCATTGTCTTGGACACAGAACAGTCTGCTCTCATTTCTCCATCTGTATAACAGTGTAGAGCTAAAGTCTGCTCCTCAAAACATAATACACACTCAGAATACTGTTTAATGACAGAGGATGCTGGCATTGCAATCCAATCATTTATTAAAATATTTTCTCCTATACATAAACTTAAGTTACATGTTCTGTGTTGTCACTGGCCCAAAAATAATAAAAGTCATTAAAGTCCTGCTTACTTTACACCAATGTGCGCACACACACACACACACACACACACACACACACACACACACACACACACACACACACATTTCCATATGTTCTTACTAACCCTCTCACGTCTACTCATCTTAAAACAAGTACCCCACTTATTCACATTCATAGATATACCTATTCAGCAGCACACATGTTCTAACATGTGTGCACATGCACACACACACACACGCACACACGCACACACGCAAACACGCACACACGCACACACACACACACACACACACACGCTCACACACACACACACACACACACACACACGCAAACACGCACACACACACACACACACACACACACACACACACACAAATTTCCATACGTTCTTACTAACCCTCTCACGTCTACTCATCTTAAAACAAGTACCCCACTCATTCACATTCATAGATATACCTATTCAGCAGCACACATGTTCTAACATGTGTGCACATGCACACACACACACACACATACACACTCACAAAACCAGACTCAGAACTCCATACTTAACCTTCTTAGTGTGATCACTGAGGCAGACACACATACATTCATGCATCATAATTCATGTCCCTACAGACATGCACTCGCATATCCTCAGACATACACACACTAACACATCCTCAACTCCATGACTACTGTGAACTTACTTATAGCACAAGTATTTCCATTGGAGTGAATGAATGACCTTAATGTTTTTTATTATAGAATAATATTTTCTCTGAATCATTCAGCTGAGTAAATAAGGAAATGTGGACATTTCTGATGGAGAGCACCTGGTTAATCAGCATTAGCCATGCCTCTGGAACTGCCATATTAGCATATAACTTTACCCATGAGACTGCTGTCCATGTTAAGGCTTCCTGCAAGGAGAACATCTAAGGGGGTGAACAGTATCTGAATTAAAAAGGCTTATAATGATGCACACGCCTAAAAAATTAGAGCTTTTTTACTGTGCTAAGCCTTTCTGAATCCCAGGGTAATTGTTTCCAGGAATTGGGTAATTAATATAAAATAGATAACTGGATAAACTGGCATACCAAAAACTTAAAAAAAAAAACATCACAAATAAACTGCACACACTGTAATATAAATTAATAAAGCACTTTTGTCCTATAGATACAACTGACATAATCAAAATAACAATTATTACCAAAACCACAGTTTAAATAAGTCAAATTCCATATCACATGTCACAAAAGCACAAATCATGCTTTATTCGGTATATCCAAAATACATAAAGATGTTTATGACCCCCATCTCAGACCAACAGTTGAAGCTGGTGGCTCAAAAATCATTTTTTTTGTCAGGTATGTTAATTTTAAAATAAAAAGGGTCCATAGACTCCCTGTACATATTTTGAAGAAATTGTGGGATTTTTGAGGAAATTCACCCCTGACAAGTATGCGGAAAGTTTGATTTTTGTCACTGTTGGTGTTAGAGACTGGTTCACAGAAGTTTTAGTGGATTTCACTATTAAAACAAGTGAGCAGATTAATACATTTCTAGTCTTGATGGAAATTGTCCTTTCTAATAATTTCATGTTTTGAAGGATCTTATTTTAAGCAAAAAACAGGGGTTGTTATGGGTAAACCATCTGCCCCTGCATTTGCAAATGTTGTCATGGCTGAATGAGAAACAAAGTGTATGTTTAATTCACATTTCATTTCATCATGGCATGTTTATGGTAGATATTTGGTGCCATTCACATACTATGGATGGATACAGAGGAAAGGTTGAAAAAAATATTTTGTACTGTATATTAATAACACAACTGATTTGTTTATATTTACTTGCTAATATTTTAAACATAAGTTCTGTTATTTGGATATAGAGATCACTATAGATACTAAAAATAATAAATTTGTTTCTAAAATATATATATATATATATATATATATATATATATATATTTAAATATCCAAACACTTTCTTACATTATAATAGCAGGCATCCAGTTTATCAAAAGAAAGCTATGGTAAAAGGGCAACTGGTTAGATATGAGGGCATGATATCACACAAGGATTAATTTCTACAAGAATGTACTGCTTTGATAGAGATGTAATAAAGAGAGGTTATTCAGAGACATTTATATCAGAAATATTTGAAGAATTTTTTAGTAAGAGAAATATAGGTTTTTATGTACCATTACTGGGGGTTAAGATGATAAATTTAATGGTGCACATGAAGAACTTAATAATAAATTTGAAAAAGCGATGGTTATGACATATAGCTTGGACAGTTGTAATATCAGGACAATTATTAAGAAAAATTGGGACATCTTTCTGCACAGTAGTGAAACTTTAGATATTTTGGTTAATGAACTGAGATTTATGTCTAGAAGGGGATTAAGTCCACAACAATATATGCAAAATGGATTTAATATATTTCAGAATGAAGTAAAAAAAATAATAGTGGTATGTTCACATGTGGATTGTTTGCAATGTAAATATATTATTCAATCTAAGGAAATCATAATTGATCAAATGGATGCGATAAAATGTAAAGAATGATATACATGTAATACATAGGGGTGGCATATACAGCAAAGTGCCAAAAATGCCCAAACTTCCATATTGGCAAAATGAAGAGGACCCTTGGAGAGCATATTTAGAAGTATGCATACGATATGAAAAGAGACTCTGAAAATAATGCACTTTATAAACACATAAAAACACAAACAGGACAGGAATTCAAGTTTTTTATACTTAAGAAAGGTTAATAAAAATCCAAGTGGTGGGTTATGGAGTGAAATGGTTGAGGCAAGGGAGCTGTATTGACAATTAAAACTAACAGCCCATCCCCTGGGCTTAATTAAACAGTTTCAAATGGGTGCATTCTGAAGATTAAATTAAATGAGAAATTTCTTAATTATTTTTTTAGGTTAGTATTTTATTCTAAGTAGTTAATTTACAATGTGTATGATGTTTTGTTTGGACTCTGTATTCATTGGTCATCTGACAAATATTCATATCATCTGTTTGTTGATTTGTGCTTCTGTAACATGTGATGTGATGTTTAACATTTAAATTGTAGTTTTGGTAATATTGTTATTCTGATGAAATCAGATTTACATGTAGAACAAAAATGCTTATTGATTTCTGTTAAAGTGTACGTGGAGTATTTGTGGCATTTTTTTTCTTTGTTGTTTTAATTTAGAATAAAATAAAATAATATCCTCATAATTAAGGCATTTGTTTCAGTATCCTTCACATTGAAATAGTCACGTGTATTTGCAATTTCTACAATGCAAAAGCAAAGTGACCTGTTTGTATTTTTCATTATAGCACTTTCAAAGAGACATCCAAACTCACCCAGGAAACATTCAGACATGGAAATAAGGTTAAATCCAAAGTCAGCTAATTTTTTTTTGCTTCTTATCATTGGGATACCTGCAAATCTCACCATACTGATGTTGTTCATCGTCTCTGCAATTTCTGATAAGAAGCTCATGCCAACAGACTTAATTCTTACAAAACTGTCCTTTGTAAATATTATAGTTGTCCTTGTGAGAGGAATTCCACAGGCTCTCACAGACATAGGCATCCAGAAGTTATTCAACAACTATGGGTGTAAAGTTGTTATATTTACCTACCGTGTTTGCCGAGCAATGTCTGTGTGTATAACAGCCGTGCTAAGCATCTATCAGTGTAGTGTCCTCTTACCCCCTTCATCAAAATATACAACACTGAAGCAGAAGGTGGCTCAAAATATTGTTGTTATCTTCCTTTTCATATGGTGTATCAACGGCATCATTTACATTCCTCTTGGTTTCGTGTATACTCAGTCTGAAGTTAATTCAACTATTCCCAAATATGCAATCAACTTAGAGTTTTGTTTTGTTTTATTTCCAAATGAAGTAGCATACAGAGTGAATGGAATAGTTTATTCCTTTCGAGACTTTATATTTATTGGCCTTATGGTACTATCTAGCAGCTACATTGTTGCAATTCTATACAAACATAATAAAAAACTCCAGAACATCAGAAGTCCTGACCAAAAGCAAAGAAATGCCACAGAGTTAAAAGCAGCTAAAGCTGTAGTTATGTTGGTAACACTGTACGTTTTCTTGTTTGGACTTGATAATGCCATCTGGATGTATACCCTCACTGTTTCTAATGTCGCACCTGTAATTTCATCATCTCGTGTCTTCTTTGCTTTGTTGTATACTGCAGTTAGCCCTTTGGTAATAATGGGAACAAATAAAAAAATTCAGCAAAAACTGAAATGCTTTTCTTATAATACGGACAAAAAAGTTAAACAGAGCACTGTTGCACATATAGAAATAAAGACAGAAGAAATGAACTCTTAAATGCAGTTTAATTGCATTACATATTTATATTTTGCCTTGTAATTCTAAAGTCTTCATCTTTGAACTTCTTGACTGAGTGAAATTATTAAGGTATGAAGAAAAATTTTTAGCAGCATCTTCACAATGAAGTCAATGTAGCAATATATCCCTGAAATGCATCTCAAATAAAGATCACATCTTCAGTGGGCTGCAGATTTTATGCTGGAATTAAAAATAACATTAAGTCAGAATTGTATATTATTTGCCATTATTTTTCTTTTTGCTAACATAACTAAGGGGATATCCTACTGTATTAATTACATTTTATGAAATGTTTACAGTATATACCTGTTGATGCTTAATGAATCTTTTATTATTAAAGAGGTTGGGACTTGGTATAATAAGGTGTTTCACTCACAGTCTCAGGGTAGAGGGTTTGATAATCAACTTTGAAAGAAAAATTGTCTTGGCCCAAGATAGCTGTCAAGGACAGCAAGCCTTGTACTTACCTATGAACCTATTATTCACCTACGCAGTAGAACTTATTAAGGATATGGGTACTAATGTTTTCTTTTTGTGTGCTTTGAGAATTACCCTGGTAAATTCAATTAAAAAGACTAACAATCTTGGATCACTTCCAACACAAACCTATTTCCTTAAAACAATTCAGAAAGGAAGGCATTTCCTAGTGGAATTTCATTAAATTTAATGATCTGCCAAGGTTGTTGAAAAAAGGTAAGCATACCAGACTGACAACCAATAACAACTACTTTGTTCACTTGTTCTGTGTGTTTAATCCTAGTTAAGTAGCAGCTTTATTTTCCCCACTGCTTGTAAAATGTCCTTGAATGGAACACAGTATGTGTTATGCATGTTTGGATTCTGTGTTATCATGAACAGAGGGTTAGATTACTGGCTTTGGAAAGTGCATGTTTGCATTTATATGGAGATTATTTATTTATTTATTTATTTATTGTCTTGTTCTATACCACTGCAGTTTATAGTATTGAGTTTTGCATTATGTGATATTGCTATGTAACATTGTTAATGCACAATTTGGGTGGGATTGTTCATAGGCTCATAGGTTCATAGGTTGATACTAGGCTATCGGCCCTAGGACCTATACAAGACTAGCCATAACAATTCCCTGGCTATTTCTTCCCACAGTATTTACTTTCCTGGACCCCTGCCTAGCAGGGCGACTGACATGATCCCTGGGGTGAATTTCCTATCTCCCATCCAATCATCAAGGTTCCTTTTGAAGTGGGCCAAAGAGGCGCTCTGCTTGACATATATGGGCAGTCTACTCCAGAGTCTGGGGAGTCTCTGGGTCAGGAACCTATCCCTCCAGCATGTTTTGTTCATTGTGATGACAAGGTTTAGATCCCTGGAGCATGTGTCTCTGAGGGACTGGGATTTCTTTAAATGTAGCATATTCAACAGTTTTGGGTTTGACATGGCCTTGTATGTGAAGCAGAGATTGCCTCTGAGTAGACGATATGCAGCAGAGTATAGGTGGAGTTTTTTAGATGTTCAGCATAAGGCATCTGCTTTAGGCCTGTGATTCTTTTAGTGAGGTATTTCTGCGGCCTTTCCAGTTGTTGCAGATGTCTTGAGAGGTACATACCAAATGAGGCACTGTATTCTATAATGGGTCTAATGAGGGATCAGTACATTGAGACAATGACCTCCTTTTTTCTGGATGAAAAACCCTTAGTGATGAGGTGTGCCACATAGAAGGAGTTCCTGACTATTGTGACGATGTGGTTATTGAAGGTGAGACCACTGTCCACCTGTGTCCCTAAGTCTCTTATCACACGTTCAGTGTTTAGTGTACTGCCACCTATGTGGTAATTCATGGGTACATGTTTTTTCCAAAGGGGTTAACTATACATTTCTTGGCATTGAGCTTGATCTCATGGCACTGGCACCAAGCATCTGTTTCTGTAAGGCTCTTTTGTAGAATATCTACATCCTTTGGGGATTCAATAATAGCTCCCAGTTTGCAGTCATCTGTGGATTTTATTAGCCAGAGTCCCTTAGTGTTGGCCTGTACTTCAGAGAAGTAGATGCCAAACAAGAGCAGTCCCAGGACTGAACCCTGAGGTACTCCACTTTTCACTTGACTGAAGCTGTATTTGGAGTCGGCTACTTTTACAGTGTGGGTTCTGTCAGTAAGCTAGTTGGCAACCCATCAAGTGATGTAGGGATTAATGCCCAGCTTAGTAAGTTTATCTATGATTCTATAGTGGGGGTAACAGTGGGTGTGAAATTCTCAGCATTAGTTTTGTGTGCCTGTAATTGTTCTCATTTTATATCAAATTCTTCATAGTCAGTGGCTTTGAATACTCATTCATCCTTTCATTCATTCATATGCTATATCTACATTTTCCTATGCTGGGTCGTAGGAGACAAAAGCTGATTTCAGTAAGTGCTGTGTCTAAGACAGGAAATAGTACTGTCTAACCAGGGTATTGCATGACTTGTATACTCCATCACTACGCATACTACATCCACACACACATACCAACTGATACAATTTGAACATTGCCAGTTCACCTGCTTGTATGTGTTTTTTCAATGTGGGATGAAACTTGTTCCCCTGTGAAAATCCTTTAAAAACGCATAGAGAAAATTACTCCAGTGAGAAAGTTATGTAGCCAACAGGCACACATGCACCAAGCACTGTGACGCAGCAATGTTAACTGATGCAGTTTTGGTGTTAATCCTAGATGCTATGAACAGTTTCCATAAACTTCTTCTAATAACAGTTTGGTAAATTATCCTAGAAACAACCATACATGGACTGAAACACAAAGTACCACATTAAATGCAGTTTTATTCGATGTTGCTTTAATTTCAGCATTTACAATTTCACATCACTGTGAATCTTTATCATTCATAAACGTATATTGTTTAACCAATTATAGGTAAAATGGATCTGGTGTTCTTTCTCAGAGATTCTGTTTTTAGTATGGGAAAGGCAAATATTTTACTCTTTCCATTTATGTCACAAGGTCCACAGGATTTGAGTATTGCCTGGCAGTTAGAAAGAGTGTCAGGTCCTTGAATCACTTCACAGGATGGATATTTGTCAATGTTTTCTGTATAGATCACTACTGTTGTAGTCCTTACTGCAGAAAGCCAAACATCTGGCCTGACATCCAGAGATCAGCACCATCTCCATCCTGAATGGGTGGAAATTAGCCACTTACAGATGTCATTAGATTCCCTATGTAAAGTAGATATCTGCCCGCACCACTTTAAATCTTTCATGCCACAGTTTGCAGTGCATATATCATGCCACAGCATCTGTAATTTGTCAACATTTGCATGCTTCATTACTAATTCTAGATACGTACCCCTCTGGAGAAATGTTATTGTTACCATTAGCATCTTACTTTGCAGAGTTGAAACTAGCACTACATTGTTTGGAAAGGCCTGATGACTAATTATGATTTAAGGTTTGGCATCTCTTAAGAAAGAGGACACATGCTTCTGTGGTTGGCTTATTCTTTATAATGATTCTCATGATACCTTTTACATACTATTTTTAGGATCAAAGCATGACATTGAGAGGTGTAGTGTTCCCCAAGATTTTACTCCTTCGACTGTAGATGAAAAGAGTGTTCTCTGCAAAATTGTTATAACAGAAAGAAGCTACCACCACCACATTTTCCAGTTCATTCACAAGCTTGGACATTGCCACTAAGAAATTAATAGAAATGTCAGCTAAGTAGGAAGCACACAGTGACTCAGGAGATGTGACAACTGTGTTCTGCAACCACTGGTTGACTTGAGGATGAAGGTTCCAACAATGTGCTTTTGTGACTCTTAACTCATACTTCTAAGTTATTCCAGTCTTATAGTAAATCCCCTTTGGACAATATCAGGTTTGCAGATCAAGTTACTTCCCACAAATACTAAGTCTGTGATTCAGACCATATGCCACGCTTCATATACCAGTGGCCAAAGTATGCTTCATAGTTTTTGAATGCAAACATGGTATCCTTACTAGTTTACATAGAGCGGGCATCCTGGGTTGAGATGTGGAGGTCTGAGAGTCCCATTTCCAAGCCAGGCTACCAAGGTGTCTGCTTCAGCCAAGAATACAAGAAAGCTTGAAAATAGGATTACCCCTCTCCCCAACTCCCTACAGATTTCTGAGCCAGAGATTATGGGTGGAATCTCAATTCTTCATGGAGTCTTTGATTCAAGGATCCCTTCAGGTCCTACAGATCCTGCATCCAAGAGTAGACCAGCCTTTACTGTCTGGAACCCCTCTGATAAGAGAACGAGACAACCCACCTCGGAGAGGGATGATGATTCTTCATAGAATGAGTTGGAAGAATTGAACTTCTCCTCCCATGTCCTCCCCATTAGTGTATGGCATGAGGACTGATAGCCAATGCTCTCTGCTTCATCCATACAGGAAATCTCATTTGGAGACATTCTTTCAGAATGAAAGCCCACTTCAACTGTGAAGTCAGGCTGATATCAGATGCCTGAAAAGGAATTTTGCTCTCCTGGGTCTGAATGTCCTTTAAAAAGTGGCAATTTCTGTAGTCTTTAGAACTGTAGAGGCTAAATTCTTAGCTGTCTCTAAAGAAATGGATATAAACCCCCCCCCCCAAAAAAAAGCCTAAAAGATTTTACAGGGTCAAGGAGACCCATACATTAATTGGATAACATGATCCAGGAGTCCCACAAGTTTGTAGGTTTTACAAGATCAAGGAGACTCATAATTTCCTTAATATAAATCTTGTGCTGGATCCAGCAATCGTATCTATGGATCCAGAGAAGATGAAAATTGATTTCTTCACCCAATATTTATTTGAGGGGAACTGAAAACAGAGTTCTGGACCTGTCTGGGAAGAGAGTGCATACTGCTACAACTCTGGCCTATAGAACTATTAACTGTAAGAAATACAGGAACAAATTTCAAACTGATGTCCTTGGTGTGATGAAGGAGAAAAATGAGAAGGATTCTGATGTGGAACTGATGGTAAAATTATTGGATTTCATCAACACCATTAGTTAGGTCACTAAGTACTTCATGAAGTGGGGCTTTGATGCTATGGATATACCATCCAGGGAGGCAGTTATAGGCTTGTAGAGCACACTTAGGAGGCTTCAAAGTACAAGGATTTAGGATACAGCTCAAAGACAGAAGATATAAATGTGAAGGAAATTGTGGTCTTCAAATTTATCTGATAAGGGGGGTCTTCAAGCTGACATTAGACAACATTGCTATAATGTGGTATAGCAACATAGAAGGAGGCATCCATTTTTATCCCTTGTGCAGGCTGGCTATGGCTGCTTGTGTGATAGCTCTTCTGTCCCACAACATTAAAGGCAATCTACCACCCATCCTAAAAGGCCCAACTAAACAGATCCACTGCAGATCCTTAAAAATTGCTCTTATACTGGATGTTTTCCTTTAGATTACCCAACGTGGGAAGCTCCAAAGACAAACCTGTTTGATTCTTCAAGTAATAACCAGCTGAGGAAGTTCTTCTCTTGAACATCATGAAAAAAGGTTGGACAGTGGATGCCTTCTTCTTCAAATGAACAGGTCTTTTCCTCTTTGCATATCCTCCAAACCCCTCTCCAAAGGATGATCCAGGTGCTTAGGGTGAAGGGTCAAATTGGTATCATTTTTCCCAAAAGGTTTTGGTTTTCCCTCCTCATTCAGATGTGGATAGTGAACCCTTGCATACTACCTCTGGAAATGGACCTATACACACAGCACAAGGGGTTACTAATACATCTGAACCTAATGATTCTAAAACGTAGTAGGTGATTTAAATCTATTTAGCTTTAGACACCAGTTCGCTGAGTATGTGTTTGCTATCATTAAGGAAGCCAGGAAGCCTCTCACAAGAAAATGCTACAATCCAAGTGGAAGATATGTTATTTCTGGAGCCACTCTAAGAATCAAAACCATGTCACAACAGGAAGTGTTTAATAAGCTGTATGCATGAAAGAGGAGGATTCATAGGCACATCTTGCAGTAGCCCAGATTCTACTTTGGTGTTACACTTAGAGAGAAACACATATTTCTGTAAATGAGGCTGTAGATAATTAACAGTCAGCTTGAGCACTTTGTACCCAGGAAGCATGTCTTCATTAGCTTTAGTTTCCCAGAATACCACACATGCAATGCAATGTGCATTTTACTTATTCCTGCACCAGTATTGTCTTTCATTAGCTGGGGGAAGAATGTTATCAAGAAATAAATGATAAAAACAACTATGATTTTCCATCCTATTTTTAAATGTTATTAACATTTAACTATACAGATGAAGGACATGGCAGAATGACATAGAAAGGAGATGAAGCAAAAATTCTATTTGGGTATGAATATTAGTTATTGAGATCAGTTTAAATACACTGTGTGGGTTCAAAGAGGTTTAGCTCATTGCACAGTGGAAATAAGTATGGATAGTGGTAATATGCAGGGTGTTTGTAACCCTAAGACATAGAGTAGTCATTCAAAGGAGAAAATATCATGGTTGGCAGCACATGTAATGACTCCATAATAAAGTGGGCATGAGTAACTACATGCAAATGAGGCAAATGGTATATGCAAATGAATATACCAAAAAAAGTTGAATGATTAGGAAATGTACAAAATAGGTCCAGTACATCATGGGGCATGCCTTTATGCCAGCAGTAATGGAGCATGTGAGGGAAGTGAGGCTTGAATTAGCAGAAGCAGCAGCTCAGCAGCCTATGTTATTGGCTACCACCAAAGCAAGCGCCCGCGATGTTGTTCATTACAGCCATCCATGCCAATGGAGTAGGTACAGGACAGCACCTGATACACCACCAAGTTTCCACCGATATGTCAACACTTCCTAGATGACAGTGAGATGCGAAGGAATATTTTCAAATTAGCACTTCCTTAACTGCCAACTAATCTGTGAAGCCCAGGGCATTATTTATACTGTGTCCATGTGTCACTCATCTAGTTCCCATGATCTAGAACCATGTCTATCCCTATAATAAAGCTCTCAGTAAGTGTCTATAAGAAGATTTTCCTTCCACACAGTCATCTAGTTGGTAGGTGCATGCATATTTTAGTTACACAGGTCTATGCCAGCATAGGTACCATGCAGTCAAGGAGTAGGCCTCTTATAATATGTCACTTGTTGGGTGTTAATATGTCACTTGTTGGGTGTTACAGATGATGTTGGATATGCTGTAGTCCCACACACACACACACACACACACACACACACACACACACACACACACACACACACACACACACACACACACACACGCACACACTCACACACACATACTTACACTGTTCAGGAAATAGACTATAATTTAGAGAAGGTGACTTGCTTATCGGATGCATTCTTTGCCTAGGCATGACAGGAGGAGCACTGAAGTACAGGCCAAATATCTACATCAAGATCTTGTTGTCTATAGCATGCTAGATTCTTGTACCAGCAGCGAAAGGACAGACTGTTCAGTCATCTTAGCAACTGACACAGCAGCAGTACCACAACCAAAGATTTGAGGGAGCCTATTGATTCATCAAAAGCAGTTCCACTGTATGCCAGTAAGGCAAACAATGTTTTGCCAAAATCACCTTTGCCAATAGTGGAAAATGCCCTTTGCTTTACTACTGTGCAACCTTAAAGTAAGTATATTTGCGGTAGTGGGACTTTTCCCACTGCAAAAAAAAAAAAAAAAAAGATTTTTTTTTCAATATTTGTCAAAACTGATCTTGATGAAACTTTTTTATCTTCGTTGGCATTTGATGGAATTTTTGTTGATGTATCAACATGATTCCAGCAATGATTGTCTTGATGCACTGGAGCAATGGCAAAGTGGAGATCTCTGGTTCAGAGCTATAGGCCATGAAACAGACAATACAGAACAAAAATGATGGCACTGCATGGACTGGTTACACTGTACATCAGGTATCATCATACCCAATAATTGGGGGGGGGGGTGAGCACAAATCCATTATCATCACTTGCGCATGTGGGGAACACAGTGAAATGTGACAATGACATCATGAAATACTAGGAACCTATGAACCTAATTAGTGGGGGGTGGGGTCACGGAAAGTGTATACAGTAGCTGCATCACCTGGGACATTTTGTGAAGTCAGAAATTATACCCTTCAGTGGTGGATCAAACTGCCACAGTGTGACCATTGGCATTCTGTGTGTTGTGCTGCACTTTCAGGGCTTGCTGCAATCCATGGCTGGGAAGAGATAAACTTATGTGACTAGGAATGTTTAGCCTGATAGGACATACTGTGTGCTGATTCTGAAGAGTGTCAATACCTCCTGCAACATGATTGCTTAGGCGGCACATATCATATGTACATTGAGTCTGCATTAGCACTTTGTTCTTCTGGCTGGTGAACTTTTCCAGGGAATGAGGCCCTCAGGTTGCCATGCCAGTATATGTACAGCTGTGGACAATACACACCAGTCAGTGGTTCTGTAAGGCATATGAAGAATTCCCCTACCTACTGCTTTAGCATCTTGCCTATTTATCAGACACAGAATATGCAGTAATTATTATACCCAGGCTTTCTCATTTCTGTACTGTAACTAAGGCCATGGCCTCCCCTCCATGCACCTGTTAATTAGCTACATTTTGTGCTATCTACATTGCCCCATCATTACGTTCTGTCAGACTCTCCAATCTCTAGCACCATTTCCTCCACAAGGTTTCTTTTGAACAGATTTGATCTCCATATGCTATATGCCACAGACTTAATATTATGCTCAAAAATAAAATTTCTTTCAACACCCTTTCATCTCTACACCAAGAACAACATAACCTTAGCTCATAATTATCTACCAAAAGTAAAAAGAAGACAGGAACTCAATTATTTCCCATCCACAAACTCTAAGCCTTCCCACTGTGGAGACATACACTCCTCCCAGGCCCAAACCCAACCCTTCCTATCTCCCCAAACTCCTATAAAGAATTAAACATTACAACCATTAACCTACAAAGTATCAGGATCAAAATACCAGAATTCCACTCCTGGATATCTCACAACAAACCCAACATCATAGCTGCCACTGGGACAGCGCTGGAGCCCTATATTAAAGACACATAATTCCTACCCCTAGGCTTTGCCTGTCTAAGATCTGACCAATCCTGTAAAAAAGGTAGAACAGTCTGTCTGATAGATCCTAACATCTTCTCCATTATATCATACACCAAGCCTATCCCACAATTCTCCTCAGCTGAAATAATAGCCTCCTTCCTTAGAATAAGCATCTACAAAAACATTTGTATTATTGTATTATGCATTCATCCTGGCAATAATGTGTCTGTATTAGAGCAAATACTGTAATGGGCATCAAGCAATATAGAACATTAAACTATAATCCTAGGAGACATCAATATCAATTGGCTAGACATCTCCCACCAAAATCCCACTTCCAATATCAACCTTTACACCTTCACCCAACTAATTAACATAACTAGACCAAACAAAACCAGTAACAATGGTTCTGTCCTGGACTGGATATTGGTCTCTGATCCATATAAGATTGTATCCAGAGGAACTCTCTCCAATACCATAAGCAATTATTTAATTGTCTTCATAGTTCAAAAAATCACCTTATCACTCAGCAGATATCGCTAAAAACTAGAGACCTGCCCCATTTCCTCAATACATTTAATGACATCCTACAATGTATCAATTCGGACACATTGAAATTCCTCCCCTTAGATGAAGCAATTGAGTTCTTTAACTCTCTATTTCTCAAGGTCCTAGACAACCAAGTTCCACTCATTCTAAGGAGGGTAAAAACTAATCATGCCACCTGGCTCACAAAACCCCCTAAACAGCTAATGGCCACAAGGGATAAGGCATGGAAACACTGGCATAAAAACAAAAACATCTCTGACCTGACAAAATGTAAACAGCCCCATAATCAAGTAAAGTGACTAGTCATAAAAGACAAAAAAGATCACTACATTACCATACAAAACCCCCATAAACAAAACCCTAAAAAGTTCTGGAGCTCCATCAATTCCTTACTAAACCCTGGGTCAAATAACAATCCTTGTCCGGACCCTGACATCAGTACTATTGCCAATCTAACTGCCGCCTTTTTTCCCCACCCATCCCCCCAACATACCTCTTAACCCTCTTCCATCAAACACTCTCTCTCTCATCTATCCCTACCAACACAATAAAAAAGCTGTTCCAAAAACTCAAACTTGCACCAGCGCCCCAGACAATTTACCTCCTGAGTTCCTACAAATTGCCACAAATTCTATAGCCTTTCCCATTAGCATTATTATTAACAGATCTATTCTGGAATCCTATATACCCACTATTTGGAAAAGGGCATATATTATGTCTCTACAAAAAGGAGGCACTAACAGAGACGTCTCAGACTTCTGAACCATTGCTATCCTGTCACCCATCTCTAAGATCCAGGAAAAATGCATCCACACCCAGCTTCTTCACTATCTACTTCACAACCAAATCCTTTCTCCCACTCAACATAGATTTCAACCAGGACATAGCACTACTATGGGTCTCATATCCTTCTCCGGCACAGTTAAGCAGGCACAACATGATGGAAAAATTGTTTCCTCTCTCTTCTTAGACCTCTCCAAGGCCTTTGATAACATCTCCCATGCTCTACTACTCACCAAATTATCTGACATAGGCATGTCACCCCAATAAGCAGACTGGTTCTCAAACTACCTCACTAACAGGCAACAATCAACCAAATGGCAAAGCACATTCTCTCTCTTCCTCAACACAACTACAGGTGTTCCACAAGGATCCATACTAGGGCCCCTTTTGTTCTGTTTCTTTATTAATAACTTTCACACCTCTCTTACTCAAAGTACTATCATCCAATGCGCAGATGAGTCCACAATCCTCTGTGCTGCCAACTTGCCATCTGAACTACACCATCTTACAAAAGATGTTCTCACTACTACAGAGATATGGATGTCTAATAACTATCTCACCCTAAACCGTAGCTAACTAAACTAATTCTTTTTCTAGCAAAATGTCCACCCCACTAAGCAAGGAAAATTTCACCATCCAAGCCAAAACAGCACAATAATTGAAATCATACCATATACCAAAAATTTAGGTGCCATCACTGATGAAAAGTTGACTTTTGACCTGCACATTCAGACCAATATTAAAAGAACACACCAGAGACTGGGAACTCTCTATAGACAAAAATACTTCCTCAGCCACTCCACAAAACCATCTCTTGCCTCTTCTTTCCTACTACCCTTTCTTTTTTATGGTGCACCTCTCCTGACCATTATTCAAGCATCTCTGAAAGCCGAACTAGCCTCACGCTACAATAAAATTGCTAAATTTGTAACAAATGTGAGTTGTTTTCTCACCACTGCTCCTTTCTGCACCAAGCAAACTGGTTGGAACTGCCACATCATCTGTCACTTATTCAATTAACCACTGCAAACAGATTTATTTGTAAACCATTTAACTGCCCTTCCTTGTCTTCCCTACTCACACAATATTGTCCAAACAGACCTCTCCGATCCAATAACCAACTGCTCCTAACTGTAGTGAAACCAACCCATGCAGCAGGACAAATGCACTACTCCTTTACTGTAGCTAAACTACGGAATAAGCTCCCACCATCAATAAGGTCTATCAGTAGTGCCCCTGTCTTTAAGAAATCCCTGAAACAACACCAGACCTCTCTATGGCAGTGTAACTGTACTAAGGATGTAGTTCCTTTAACTTAAACCCCTCATCTTTCTCTACCCACACCGGACTCTTCCTTTTCTTATGCTATATATCACAGTCCATGTTCTCTTCTGCTCTTTACGACTTCCTTCTACATTTATTCCCAAAAGTAATGCTATTCCTTTAGCTGGTCTTACCTCCAGACTGTGTTTCCATATTCCTAACCTTCTCTTAAAGTTTAACCTTCTGGCATCTGGCGTAAACAAACTACCTAGATAGTACTACCTTACATCTTGCGTAGATTTCACACCAAGCTCTTCCAATCACTGACTAAACCTACTGCTAAATATATTGTTATGAACCAGGATCTACCTCTCTAACTACTGGCCTTGTATTGACCTATTGTATGTTGCTCTGGTAGGACTGTGTATTACTCACCACTGTATATTGCTGTATTGAATTTGTACTATGCTGCTCATATGTAATGTATTGCTTTATAGTATATGTATAATGTTGTGCCATATGATTCTATATATGTACTATGTATCAGTCATACTATGTCTGGAGCTTTTCTCCCCAGGCCTCCACACAGGCTCTCCTAGGCCCAGTGGACTATCCTGGTAAACAGATGCAAATAAATCTATAAATAATATGCACAGGAAGATTGTGTAGTACATGACACTTTTGTGCATTCCCTGTTACATACACTCATCTGCCTCAGTGTGATTTACATCCAACAGAGGATTTGATGTTCTTGCTGACGTATTTACTAGGCAGGACTTTTTCCTTAACACTGTAAAGAAGCATGCCTACATAATCATGACTAAAATTCTTCTATTCCATGGTGAAATAATAATAGGCAATGTTGTGCAGAATATAACTAACACTTTATATTACTCTAATAAGGTCCAATTACCATAGCAGTTATCCTGATGAAGCTACCTATTGCCACTAGTAATGGACTGCTACCATAGGACACTGGACTGCCCAGATATGCTGGAAGTATCTGTGCATATCATGGGGACAGCAAAGCATGGGATCAGCATGATTCTGCTCATGGCACCACAGTACAGTTCTGCAGGCATACAGTATCCCCAGGGTGCAGCATTATATAATGAGATACGATCCACAGACATGCATCCTTATGCTCAGGGTTGCCATTTTGCTCTCTGAGCAGATCTGAAGGTGTGGTCATGGCTACTTCAGACACTGTACAATGAATGAAGAACTCCACTTTAGTGTGCAAAGGACAGCAATACTTTCTTGTTTTTCCTGTATTGTAATTTTGAGACAAACTTGCTGAGGCAGTATGATGACCCCATGCAGGAGACAGACACCTGGAATACACTTGCCAGGAATATGACTAATGCCTCCAGTGTCACCTATTCTGGTTAGCTGGCCAACATCACTATAATGATCAGAAGACGTGACTCCCTGTACAGATTCCTGCTGTGATACTAGGAGAAAGAAATGTAACAGAGAGAAAGACATACAGACAGGCAGGCAGACATGTACTGTAAACATTGTCAGTACTATTGACTTTTTGTTAATTTATCTGTTTTACAGGTATATTTTGGAATGGATACTTTACATTCCAGCAATAGAAGAGCAATATGGTTGGAGGCCCAAGAAGTTGGACACAACTTTTTAAGAAGTAAGATGTACATGACATCATTGTTAATTTAGTATACAAGTGTGATTTTGTTTCTAGCATAAGTATATAATAATTCTTTCCTACTGGTTCATTTATCTGCTGGTCCAGCTTTGGAGGAGGAAGAGGTGGGACCACAATCATCTTAGTCTATGCCAACTGATGCCTCTAATGCTTAGGAAACAGTGGCCATCAGATCTGCCTGTCAACAAGGGATGATGAGCACCTTGCCAAATGTGATCTGGTGGGGGTCACTCCTGCCCTCTATGGCTACTTCTCAGGAGGAAAGTGAAGACTCTTCTTCTGATATGGTCAGGATTCAATTTGGTCTATTTAGTCTTCTGGTATCACCTTTTGAGGTTTGTAGCTAGTGAAGATTGACAACTGAATGCCTTCTTTAATAATGCAGAGTGCCTTCTGGAAAGGTTTATCCTCTTGTATATCAGAGATATATACCAGTGATAGTCTCTAGATCCCTTTAGAAACAGTTGCAAATTTCCATTGCCTGGTAATTAATAGAAACAATAGTACAGGAAATTATTTTAAAGAATATGTGCATGGATGGGGTAATTAAAAAGAATGAGCAGCCTATTCAGAGTGAAATTATCTGTCCATAGTCTGTATAAATGTATAAATACAGGTTGTTGAGATTAGATTCCAGTCACAAGATGGTGAGGAATAGAACAACAATGAGTGTTTTCCATCATTCATATCTAATGTGCATAGTTCAGCTAGTTACTGAATTATATGTCGGTAGTGCTATAGGGCAACAAGTTAAAAGGCATGGAAAGAGGGGCATACAAGTGGTTATATAATGACAGGCAAATGAAGAAGTGCAGTCTAATGAGTGCAGAATGAGTCGGATACACTTCATAGTTACAAAGTCAGTTGTGTCTAACTATAAAGGCAAAAAACATGCCAAAAGAATCAGAGTTGCATCTGGCGGCAATGCTGGGAGTAGCCATGTCACTAGGATTGCAGTACATGGTATCTCTTAGTGCCCTTACTGGCTACTCAGTGGATTGATTCCTATACCAGTTGGTACTAATGTGTGTGTGTAATGGTCACTGTTCTAGCTAAAAAAAACTTTCAGAGACACTCACAGGACAATTATTTTATGGGCAGCAGCCTGTTCTACTCACTACTCTACCTGGACAAACATTCCAGATACAAACAGAGGACACACTGTGTATTTTACAGGCAGCAGGCTGTAGAATGCATGATAATCATCAGTAAATGTCTGGCAGCTGTGGATGAGCACATCTGTTTCCACAACAGGACAGCATAGAATCTGCCAATACCTTGTGTGAGTTTTGTGTTGCACGTGTCTGTCAAAACAGGCCACTGCCAGTGTCCACAGAGAGAGTCACATCAAGAGAAAGGGCTACCATTCCATCAACTGCAAGGTAATATGCAACGTGCAATGCACAGGGGATAATAATCAATGTGCAATGCACAGGGGATAATAATCAATGGGCATGCACAGCACATGTGGCATATTGTTAATTCCTGCAGAGTGGCATACAACAGGTTCTCCTAATATGTTAGCACAAATATCAACAAATGTAAAATAATAAATACTGGTACATGCCCATCTTTAAAGTTGCACACAATACACATACCTGACTCACACTCTTCCTGGAGCTTTATTGGGTCTGTCAACTGAGCTAGCTACAGTTCAGCAACTGAGTTGTGTTTCTCTCTGCTTGTTTTTACCTTTTTTCCCACCATCCTATATAACCCCTTTTTGCCACATTTTTATTTTGAAAGTAGTTACTGTATAATTTCACTTAATTTGGAAAAGATTATTCAGACACTGTTCTAAAAAGTCATTTACTGTGGTGCACTATGGCACTTTTTGAAGCTCTGAACTGTGTTGCAGTATTCCAAATGCTTTGGCATCCCAAAATTGTTACAATTCTAGTCTCAACTTCATATAATTTTATATTATGAGATTTCTGTCCCAGGCATGCTAGAGAGAGGTACCCGTGCTACAGATTTCTCACTGCTCATCTCTGCTGCTTGTCATGAGACAGTTCAGCTTGCCACATTTGATCTGTTCTAATGTTGCTCATTAGTATATCTGAAGTTAGGTTTATATAAATGTAACTATATATATGTGTGTGTGTGTGTGTGTGTGTGTGTGTGTGTGTGTGTGTGTGTGTGTGTGTGTGTGTGTGTGTGTGTGCGTGTGTTTGTGTGTGTGTGTATTTAGCATGGCAAGCCTTGCACAACACTGTCTACTTACACAAGAGCTGCACAGTTGCACAGTGAATGTCAATGATTTCTATCCTTCGCAAAGGCATCTGCATAACATCATATTATTATAGCATATTCTGATGCTTTCTAGAAAAAATGGTTTAAATCTGTTTAAATCAAGTCAGTGTTTGTCACAGTAGTTCATCTTCAATATTCTCTTTGATGTGATAGCTCAAAATTGTGCTGATCTTATTTTCAGACATGCATTTCCTGTACACATGAGAGAAGATGAATGCTTTATTACACATAAATTAATAAGGTGCAGTATCTAAACAAAAAGTATCTTTTAAACTAGATAAGTTTCTGCCACATATGAAAAACATTATTGCACCATATATGAGACAGCAATATGTAACTAAAAAGAAATACAAATGTCTGAAATTGTGGCAGTTAAGACTGCACACATCCTTGATAGTCTGTATTACCAGAAGGCATTAAAGAAGTTAACATTTAAGGGAGATTGTGGACATGTTTGAGCTGTTGGATTAAGATTGTGTACAGAGTTTCATAGGCTGTGATTAGTCATGTGGCTAGGAGACCATTGATGAAATTAACCAGTTTCCCAATTGCCTTAAAGGACTGTCTGGGTAAGTAATTTCTTGAGTCACAAAGTAGGCAGACAAAAGCCGTGGGCATTAAAATTTGCAGTATAGGAAGCAAGCCCATTAACAGCTCATAGCCTTTAGCCTCTGCTCTAACTGCCTGGATTATCAAATTTGAGTAGTCAGTGTGAAGGACCTCACAGCACCCTTGGCGAAGTGCAAACAAGCTAGGTACAGAGTCAGAACATGAAACAACTGGGCTTTTGGCTACTTTTAGCTGATATTGTATATGTTGGAAAAATCACCAGAGCTAGCAAGGTCCATGATAATGAATGATAGGGTTGCTCAGAGAATTTGGAGTGGGCAGCCATGATTCATCTATGGTCAGACATTCACAAAAATGATTCAGTTGATATGATCCTTTGAAAGGACTCATGCTATTTGGCTACATGGCTATGTCTTGCTTAACATGCAGTTTCATTCTCAGATGAGTATAAGGTACAAGGACAGACGTACAAGCACAGACCAGGCCACATCTGTAGATGTTATTGGATTAGTTATATATTATGGACATTTGTATCTCATGTAGGGACCCTTATCCAGTTTCAAGATGCTTTAATGATAAGGGTCATTGAATAAAATGAGTCAAGGAGGGTCCTGTCAGGTTTACATGGGACTTCTTGTTTACAGGATAAGGGATGTGGCAGAACTGAACTGAAACTGTTAACTAATCCAGCAGGTGCAGTGGAAGTTGGGGATCTTCCTCATCAAAATTAGTTTGCCTCCTTTTGGGATTGGAGATGGAGAAAATAACACATACTGAAGGACATCTTGTTCCTAGAGTTAATATTCATCTAGGTTGGCAAAGCTAGCTTGTGATCATGAGTGTGATAATAAAAGTTTGGGTTTCATATGGTTTATAAAGCAGATGTAAAGCCATTGATGAAGGGAGTCTCTAAATCAAACAATGTGCAATCATTACTAAAAAGATTAGTATTACAACATTTGAGATTTGATTTAACCTTTGTAGCTAAATGTTTTCCTGGAATATTTAATGTCATCTCAGTTATCCTTTCTTATTTCCAGTTACAGAGATTTTGGAGGCAAATGCTCATGGCAGAAGGCCAGCAGATTATTGCTCCAGAAGAAGTCAGGTTAACTGGATAGTGGATGCAGGCATGCCACATGGGAGAAAGACTGGGCTAAATCAAGACTCTCCCACTAAATTAACAAGCTAATGTATGTGTCTATCAGCCACAGCAGCCTTCTAATAAGCAGCAATTTGTAATTACCAAGTACAAGGACTACTGGCAACAAAGGGGGTAGGAAATTTGTGCCTATGTAGAGCTAGTCTTGAGAGCTGTTATTTACAAGGCACAGGACTCTGGGTAGAACAATACTTCTATTCTGAATCACATGATGGTTTAAATGGCTTTGTCCTGAGTAAAATGATAAATAAGTTACTACTGGAATTGAGTTTGTTATTTTAAAAACACTTCAAGTAGGGCTTGTTCCTGCTAAACAGAATGAGATAACAGTGACACCTATTTAATGAATAATAGTTGTAACAGAGTGTAAAGTTACCATTCAGTAAGCCTTACCAGTGTAACTGGCAAATGTTTTGAAAGGATTCTTTCGGCTTTTCCCAGTTAGGAGTCGCCACAGTGGAACTCCAGTCTGCTAATGATTAGCAGTGGATTTTATGGTGCCCAGTTGCCAGTCCGACGCCTAATCTTCAAAGAAGGCACACCCATTCACGCACACACCTACCTGCATGTCTTTAACGTCACTCGACCATGGGGAGGACATGCAGACTCCACCCAGAAGGCGCTCCAGCCGAGGATTGAACAGGAGAACCTCTTGCTGTGAGGCGACAATGTTAACCACTGCATCACCACGGCATCAGGATACTAATACAAAAAGTACCTGGGTAAGCAAAGCTGGTTTTGGTCATCCACCGTTATGAACATGTGGAAGGACATTTCTGTTTTTCCATCTTGTTTGCTTTTACATTAATCTGATTCATGCTAGAGATAAGGGCTGCCATCAAATTATTTATAGTTGTATATAGCCTGGATCTTCAGTTCTGACCTACAAACAGATAATTAAAACATTGCAGTCTTTCTGAATTAACAACTGTATCATAAGATTGGCAGAGAAAAAGATAGAATGCAGAGTATCAAGGGTGAGAATAATGAACACATACTCGGTGGACAGGGTGATGACTGCATTTGTACCTTAGGTGCCAGTACTGACCCCACTATCGTTTAATATATTTATGCCTCAGTTTCCTGGAGGTCCTAGTATTTTATTAACAAATTTGCTGATTACTGCAAGGTGGACTCTATAGTCACTAACTTTAATGATCAGGCAACACTGCAAAAGTACGTAGACTTTGAGTCCAAAGGAATGCTGTTACATGCTAAGAAATGTGATGCAATTTTTCTATCAACATCAACTCCCATTTTCCTGTTTTGAACATGGGGTCGGGTTTTCACATCAACAATGATCATTACCCAGAGCCGATACTCACATTGTCAGGTAGCTAGCCTACAGCTGTTCACTATGGAAGAAAAAAAATAAAGTAGGCTGCTTTTACACCTTAGACAAATAGCTCAATACCAAATTATAGAAATGCCATATATCTGTAGATAACTATTGATCATTAGTTGTTTTTTGATGAGAATCCAAATTTAATCATTAGGAAAAGGTACTCATTGTTGAATATTCTGCATTACGTACCCAGAATCAAAGAGAAAATATTAACACCTTTCTATAAAGCTATCCTCAGGCCAAATATTATGTGTCGCAGCCTGTATGTACAATATCTCATACATTCAGAAGTTGGAGCAGATTCAGAGGAGAGTCAAAAGACAAATAACCAAAGTGTAACATCTTGGATATAGGAATGAAAATGTTAAACTGTCTGTATTCTCCTAAGGCTATAATAGAGGGGCCTGATTCTAGTTTATAAATGCTATAAAAATTACCTTTTGCCTTCTTCCTTACTGGAAATGTAATTTTCACCAGCACTTTTCTTCCACTAAGACAAAACATGCAAAGACTGCATTATTAATCTATATATTAAGCCTAAAATGGAAATGTTTCCATCATAGGGCTGGGAATATGTGAACATTTTCAATTACATATTAGGAAGGCAAATGGTTTAATCAGTTTAAGATCCAGTTAGATATTTGGTTTTGTAATGGAGTGTTCACCCCAAATTTACAAACTCGTGATAACTCCTTTTGTGGTTTTGAGCCTGAAAACCAACTACGGAAAATCTTAAACTAATATGAATAACTGAATAATAAAGAATGGTGAGATGAATTAATAAATGAATGTATTGAAAGACAGAATGGATGGTGTTTTGCAATTAAGAAATTGAAAACTGATGGTATCTGACAATGTCAAACAATAAATCATAGTTAATAAAACCTGTAACCTGCTTATAAGTTGTAAATAAAGCAGCAGTATGTCAAAACTAAGATTTTTTTTTTCCTTTAGGAATGGATGATAAAGGTGCAAATGATATCTATTATATAGTGTATATATTCTTTAGAATCTGATCATTACCATTGCCTATCCATCTGGTTCATAGGTTCATAGGTGTGTACTAGGCTAATGGCCCTGGAGCCTTTACAAGCATAGCCCATAGGATTACCCTGGCATCGTGCCACCTGACATTAGTTCCCAGTGCCTCTGTCGAGTAGAGCCACTGGAGTGATCCCCAGGGTGAATTTTCTATTTCCCATCCACTCATCAAGATTTCTCTTGAAGATGGCCAGTGAGGTGCTCTGTTTGATATGTATAGGAGGTCTATTCCATTGCATGAGCAGTCTCTGGGTTATGAACCTGGCCCTCCAGCATGTTCTGTTGATTGTGGTGATGAGGATGAGATCTCCGGAACATGTGGAGTGGAGGGATTGGGATTTCTTTAGATGTAGCATTTATAACAGAGCTGGGTCAGACATGGCTTTGTAAGTCAAGCAGAGATCGCCTTTAAGTAAGCGATATGAGACAGAGAATAGTTGGAGTTTTTTGTGTCTGTCCATATAGGACAAGTGTTTAAGGCCTAGGATCATCTTTGTGAGGTACTTTTGCAGCCTCTCCAGTTGTTGCAAGAGTCTAGTGAGGTACATGCCAAATGGGGCATTGTACTTGATGACTGGCCTAATGAGGGAAGAGTAGATGGAGACAATGACCTCTTTCTTCCTGGATGCAAAACCCTTAGTAATGAGATGTGCCACATAGAAGGACTTTCTGACGACAGTGGCAATGTGGTGGTCAAAAGAGAGGTTGCTGTCAACTTGTGTTCCCAGATCTCTTATAACACCTTCTATGTTCAGTGGACTACCATCGATGTGGTAATCCATGGGAACCAAGATTTTCCCAAAAGGGATGATGACACATTTTTTGACATTGAGCTTAAGGCCATGGTTCTGACACCAGTCATTGGTCTCAGTGAGGCCTTTCTGCAGGATGTCAACATCACCTGAGGAGTTAATAATAGCTCCCAACTTGCAATCATCTGCAAACTTTGTCAGCCAGAGTCCCTTTGTGTTGGCCTGGACTTCAGAGAAGTAGATACCAAACAGGAAAGGACCCAGGACCAAACCCTGTGGGACTCCACTCATGACTGGTCGGC
The DNA here is from genome assembly GCF_019279795.1 of Protopterus annectens. Taxonomy (NCBI): domain Eukaryota; kingdom Metazoa; phylum Chordata; order Ceratodontiformes; family Protopteridae; genus Protopterus; species Protopterus annectens. The sequence continues at coordinate 527,583,289 of NC_056739.1, read as the reverse complement.
AGTCTGACTTGGAGACAGCTACTTTTACACTATGGGTTCTGTATGTGGGCCAGTTTGCAACCCACCTAGTGATATAGGGGTTGGTGCCTAGCTTAGTGAGTTTTTCTTTGATTCCTGAGTGGGGAATGGTATCAAAGGCCTTGGCCAGATCAAGTTAGACTGTATGAACCACCTTTTTCTTCATCCACAGTTCTGGTGACTGACTCAAAGAAGTCAATTAGGTTGAGCAGGTATGATTTATTTTACTCCAATGATTTATTATATTTAATAAAAAGCATTAATTACAGAAGGATTAGCAAAAACAACATATACCAATGCAATAACAGGTGTTATAATACTAAGTGATGTCAAAATAAGGAATTAAATAAATATGTATATCTGTATTATTTTACTTCTCTTACTAAACTGAATGAAATGTAAAACATCTGGTAATCTAATTACAGTACAAACACATGTTGCATTTTTTCCACATTTGTTTACTGCTTTATAGTTAATATGCAATTTATAACTCTCTAACAAAAGTCAAACCCTACTAACAAAGGAAATGAAATCTAATTACAGTACAAACACATGTTGCACTTTTTTCCCCATTTTGTTTATTGCTTTACAGTTAATTTGCAACTCATTCTGTATTTGTTTATAATTTGCTTAATTCCTTAAGGATGTAGCTATTAAGCAAAAACATGTATAAATCTGTAACAAAAGTCAAATCCTTCTAACAAAGGAAATTAAATCTATGAGAAAGACGTGCTAAAAGGTAAACATATTGCACAGTAACTGTTTTAGATGTATTTATTCATAACATTGAATTCTTGGCTGAAAATTGGCTATTCCATGTACCAGAAGGAATGTACTGCTACAGGTGCTCATTTCATATCAATAGATACACGTTTAATGTACTTTAATGCTGGCAGAAATATGTCGCAATTTTAGACTATTGATTTATTTAGTTAGTTAGTTAGTTAGTTAGTTAGTTAGTTAGTTAGTTAGTTAGTTATTATTTATTTGACATTTGTTTACCAGGGTGGTCTGACTGGGTCTACAGAACCCGTTTTCGGCAGAGGCCCAGGGAGAAAATCTCCCCATACAGTACAATACAAATACAGTATAGCCACAAACAATGCAAGTGGCATGAGGAAAGCTATACAAAAATAAGCTGATTGAATGTAAACTAGCTTACAAGATATACTACACATCTAGACAATTCTATAGAGTTATATAAATTTAGACAATTTTAGTTATTCTAACAACGTACACATAGGTAAAGTATATAAAAATAGTATGTAGGTAGTACAATGTATGAGATCAGCTGTTATAGTTCATAAAAATAAAATATTGGTTTAAGTTAGCAAAATAATAGCTAAAGAGTTAGTAATACAGAAGGATGATGAGAGAGTTAAGAAAAATAGAGGCATCACGGTATAAATAAAATACAATGTCACATGCTAAGTAACTATCCAGTTTCTACATGATCTGTAAGTATCCGATTCAGTAAAATGCTCTTTTGTTAAATATATGATAAATGGACTGTCAAGGGATACAAAGGCAATGAGAGAGAGAGAGAGAGAGACAGATAGGCATATAAATAATAAGAAAGAATGATTACTTAATGTTTAAAAGAATTTATTTTATTAATGTTTTATAAATACTTTATTTCTGTTCAGAATTCCTCATATCACTATTATTGCAGAGAAAGTTTTTCATATGTAATTGTAAAACATCATTTTAGTAGTGCACATAAAACATTTTCATCTGAAGATAATAAATGACATTTGTTAAATTTGTGAAGCAATTTTAAGAAATCAGTATGTCACAGCCCTTAAAAGAAAATGTTTGTCTGTGTTACTGTGGGAATTGTAACTCACAATACTTTAAGCAATTTCTTATCAAACCAGGAATTCTCTGATGGTAACTACTGAATACAGGCAATAAACGCATTCTCATGGTAAGGAAACTAGTTCCACTTGTTGCGTCTTTCGGCTTTTCCCAGTTAGGGGTCGCCATAGCAGAACTCCAGTCTGCTAATGATTGGCAGTTTATTTTTACATGCCGAGTTACCAGCCCTGATGCACAACCTTCAACAAAGGTATGCCCATTCACGTACGTCTCCAAGCAGAAGACAGTCTAGGTGAGAATCAAACCAGACGGCATCATACTGTGAGGCGACAACACTACTGCAGCACCACCACCGCGGTTAAAGGAAACTAATTCCACTAAGGATAACAAAATCTCCTTCTAACATAAACATTTATTTTAGTATGTATTTAAACTATCAATGTCTTCAAGGAGAGATAGGAAGAAATGACAGTGTGCTAAGTTAACCGAGAAATTGTAGACTGTTAATGTTATAAGCAGAATTCTTTTACATAAAACATAAAACATATCTATAAAAAAAGATAGCAATACATTTGTCTGCAATTATCATCTCAGGAATACTGTAATGTTGCCCAATAAATGCAGAAAAGAGAAATGTTTGCAAATGCTAAAAAGTGTACAACTGTACATACTTTAAGATGTAAGTAATCACTTTTGAATGGGATAATAAAAATGTATGTTAATAAGCATATATTTATTTATTCATTAATAATGGAGTTACTTATTGACTGTTAGCATGGTTAGCCCTCCTGGCAGACCCACTTTATAGAGGTGATCCAAAAGAGTAGCTCATGGTACAAAAATACTTCATGGCTCAGAGCCCTACCACTTGTGAAGCACAAAGAATCAGAGTATAATCTGTAGTATAAAGCAAAACATGCTGCATGACTGCATATAGTTAAAAGAACAAAAAGGATAAGTAAAAATTGAAAGTGAAGACTTTAGATTCTTTCTTTTTGCATATAAAGTAACAAGTCAAAATGTTTTGGCTTGTAGCCTATATTTCAAGAGTTATATCTGTTAGTAGATTATTTTATTTCTTTTTTCTTTTCATTTTCTTTTCTCTTCCCTGTATTTATTTATTATTGTCATTAGTCATAAGTCTGAAGTGTATGTGCAGGTGGTGTTTCATTCATAAAAGGATACGAGAAATATCAATATGTAAGTTTTAATTGAAAGCATTGCAAATTGACTGAGTTCTGAGGCTCCCATTTGTCAAGTTAAATGTTGTACCACATTTCTGACAGATATTTATTTCTTCTGCCTACTATATTCCATAAGGTCTAATAGCATTTAAATCCATGCAAAGGTTGGATTCTGGCTACATTAAATTGAAAAAAAACTAGGCCAGATTGTTAATAAGCTTGAGGATTTTTTGAAATATTATATAACTACACTACATTGGTAAGACATGGTGATGTTTATTGTTATTGCTTACTTCAGTCTGCAAGCTACAGCTGGTCTTGAAAAACATGTCTCTTTAAAGCATGCAGTACTAGAGGCTGAAAACTGGTGAGGAGAGAGTGGGTGGTAAGTTTCATTGATGGTCAAGTTGGAGTATGTGTGAGAAAAATTTTATTTAATGCAGACTTACAATGAAGAAAATTCTTTTTTCCATTTTAGTGATCAATACTTGATAGAAAGATCAACCCACAATAACTCAGGAGATGGACTTTGACTCTAGTATAATTAGCAGCCTTAGGGTCACCATTGACAGGTAAATATGTGAATATTAAATGAGAAGCTATAGTGGATGGAATATTTCATCGGTATCATAGAAGCCTACATTTATAGATTATTGAAACTATATTTTTATGTTTCAGTGGTTCAGGCATTAACAGTGAAATAACAGCTTGACCATTTGAATATGGTAACGTCATGGTTGTTACAAAATCAGGTTTATAGGCTTTGGTGAGAAAATAGTGAGGTCACTTTTTCTGCTTTTAATAAAATGAAATCATACTTAACTATTTACAGTACAGATTTTGTCCTTGGATCTGATAATGACAGATTGGTCATGGGCACCCCCCCCCCCCCCACACTGCCAATATGAAATATGTGCACATGTGCAAACAAGAGACTGAGATTACGAAGCAATGTTATTTCCCACAAAGGAGAGAAGACCCCTTCAGACTGCATGCAGATTGGTCTGCATGATGTTTTAATGTTACTGGAAATAAATAAACCTCATGGTACTTATTTGCTTTCTAGTGAATGAACTGCAAAGAGTTAGTGAAGGACTCATTCATTATTCTAGGTACTAATGGCCAGATAAACAATTACTGTTATTCAATGTATTATTAAGTAGATGTAGAATTTATTTAGGGTTCGTAGGTTTGTCCCAGGGATTACTCCCGTGTCACTATTAGACAGAGGCACAGAAAACTAAACCTTAAAAAGGGCACAGTATACTCAAATCAAGGGGTGGCGTAAGCCATACAGAATCGGGCTAGGCTTATAATTGCCCCAGGGCAGATAGCCTAGTATGAACCTATGAACCTATTTATTTTTATTTTTTTTTATTTGTGTTTGGTTACAAGGGTATTTCTCTGATGAGTACTGACCATTTTCAGGCACAGCCCAGGCAAAAGTCTTCACAGCTAATGAATGCTGTATAGGCAAATGTCTAATTTATACCTTACACAGTTTTCTGTGAAAATGTTGAATAAAAATCTTGAGATCACAAAACTGAAAGACCAAAACACTGAATATACAATGCAACCCCCTCAAATATCAAAATTTCCATTTTAGGCTTTCGATGTAATGGTTTCATGATTTTGATTTTCAAGATTGTGTGTCTCAACATTTTTAAAGTAAACAAATTTACACAGTTTATAGTCAAATGCAAATATAAACAAAAGTGAAGATTATGTTGGCAAAACTAGAATTTATGCAGGAAAAGTTGCTGAACTACATGAAAAGGGATGGTATGGTGCTTTGTTTAGCAAATAGTGTACCGATTTAGGAATCGGTAAACTGGCAGATACAAACTGAGCATTAATAACTAACAGAGAATAATCACATACATACTCTGATCCATGAATTTGTTATAAAAATACCTAACAAAGTTTTTTTAAATATCAAATAAAGTAAATAGCAATGGTATTGAATTTGTTTTATAAACAATGCAGAAGATCAGTGAGAAATCAACAGATGAAAATGTTTGTTTCATAATCACTGCTGTAAGTAGGTCGAAAAACAATCAACAAGCCACTGTATCATATGAAACAATATACAAGCTGGCTGTTGATTTTTCCACAGTTCTACTGTATGATCATTCTGGAATGACAGAACATTTCCTGGAGTTTGTTATAATTTCCTTGTTTGAACACCATGTTGCAGAGTTCAGCAAGGAACAAGCAGTGAGCATCTTCCCTAGGTTTGGAGCATTTGTCCCTGAGCCTCAGCTGGAAATGGGTTTTGTTCCAAGTCAGACTTCCCGGTTAACAAATGTTAACTAAACAAAGTAAATAAATATAATTTCATCTCAGTACTTGCCTGGAGTCCATAATTCCCAGATTTTATACTGCGTGACTTCTCTCAACTAAGATGGCTCATTTCAGTGCTTTCTACATGCTTGGAATAAACAGTGAATTGTTTGGATGGTTTAAATACATATATGGAAGTTTTCTTGGATGATGGCAGATGTGAAATGTAAGAGTAAAAGCAAAGCAAGCATAAAGAGAAAGTAGAATCTTGTTTACTATGAGCAGGCACTGAACAAATGGATGAATTCATGCAGTCTCATATAGGTAAATGGACTGTGATGAATATGTCCCAAGAATGGGCATTAATACCATTAGTTAATCGCAGTCTGGAGAAGTTAAAGACTCCAAACTGGATGACTATATCAATAAATTAAGTTGAAATTAAAAGTAATATATAGAATGATGACTCAGCATTCAGATGTACTTTTGCTGCTCCAAAAGGGTGTCAGGAACATCCATTCTCATACAACTGATATTCGTGCTAGAATTAAGCAACTTGAAATGCACTTCATAGACTAAGAAGATGTGAGAATGATGAAAAAATATATCTCTGGTTGATTGGAATAAGAGAAAGGAAAGGCACGAGATGTTGATACTGGTTAAAACTCTGTCATTCCCATGGACAGATCTCCCTGAAACAGAAATAGTATTTGAAAGACAACATAGGCTGTATGAGTCTGGTTCTTTAGCAACATGGAAAAAGCCATAGCAGAAGATAATAAAGCCAAAAACCTTTTATAGAGAATTGGGAAACAATGTAAAAGGAATTGAAAGACTGCCAAAAAAAGAAGAAATAAGTACATTTTGGAGAAGTATCTATGAAGATTCTGTGGAACATAACAAAGATGATAACTGGATAGAAGAATTTAAAGAAAGTATAAGAAGTGTAAAGGTACAGGATATAAAATGGAATGAAGTAAAAGCCAGTGAGATTGAAACAAAGTTAAGAAAAGCCACTAACTGGAAAACTCCAGGCCCAGATGCAGTACCTAACGTTTGGCTTTTTGCATGAAGATTTAGCCATGACTAAGAACTATTTATATGTGCAACCCAAACAGACACCAACCTGGCTAACAACAGGAAAAAAACTGCTCCTACTTGAGTGAACCTGCAGACTGCCCTAAAAATTATAGACCAATAACTTGGCTTCCAATGACATATAAACTATGTACAGGAATTGTTGCCAACAGATTGTATAGTCATTTAGAAGAAAACTCAATTATGCCAGTAGAACAAAATGGCAATAAAAGAAAGTCATATGGAACAAATGATTATTGTTGTTAAATAAAGTCATAGTTGGGAACTCTAAAAAGGAGAAAAATCTAAGTATGGCATTGATTTACTATATAAAAGCATTTGGGAGTATCCCACATTCATGGATAAAAGAGTGCTTAAAAATGTATAAGATACACCCTACACTGATCGACTACATTACAGTGAACATGAAACAGTGGCAGACCACTTTTCAATTAAGCCATGATAAAGGACAAATTATTATCACAGGGATAAAAAAAAATCAAAGGGGGGTATTCCAATGTGATTGAGTGTCACCACTGCTATTCTGGCTTGCCCTTTTTAAAAGCTTAGGTCATGGCTATAATTTGGCTTCTAGAAAACAACAAAGTGTAAAGACTTCTCATCTTCTCTTTGTTGATCTAAAACTATATAGCTCATCAGATGAGGAATTGAAAGCACAACCACAAGTTGTCCAAACTTTTTCAGATGATATAAGAATGTCATTTGGTCTTGATAAATGTGCAAAAGCAACCTTTAAAGCAGGACAACTGCAACACAAGGAAAACATCAGTTTGGGACAAAAATGTGATATAACAGAACATGAGCAAGAAGGAGTGTATAGATATTTGGGAAACGGCTAAGGCTCAACAATAAAACATGAACGAATGTGAATAAAACTTAGTAAGGAATATTTCAGATGACCTGACCTAAATTAATCCTGAAAACATCACTGACATCCAGGAAAAAAATCCAAGCTATAAACCAATTTGCTCTTCCTGTCCTAACTTACAGTTTTGGAGTGACTGACTGGCCTCAAAACATATTAGATAGATTAGACAGGAAAACAAGATGGATGCTTTATGCTCAATAAATGATTTATAAAAATAAGTGTGTACTAAGATTATACATTCCTTGTTTTGAATATGGATGGGCCTCCTTGAAAATGATTGCATGTATAGATCTGCAATCGTGGGACTCCACACATATCTGCTGAACTCACAAAGACCCAAACATAGTGAAAGTTTTGAGGCATGAGGAGGATAAATCTAAGACAATGTTTCTGCTTAATCTAGCTGAAGCATAGCGTCATCAAGCAGTTACAGAAATCTAACCAGAAGCAGATAAAAATCAGGCAGCAAGTGAATTTGCCAAAAAAAAAAAAAAAGAAAAACAAGATAAGGTGGTGGACCAAATGAAAAGGCAAGAAATGTGGAAGATGCATAAATGTAGTTGCAAGTATAGAAAACTTAGGGAAGAACCTCATGTTGATCAGGAATGAATGCAGGAATGGTTAAGAAGAGGCAAATTCAAACCAACAGATGAAAGTTTAATATTGGCAGCACAAGATAGTGGGCTATGTATGCATTGGTTTACAAAGTCCATTGAACATGTGGGAGAAACAGACAAATGTAGGCTTTGTAAAACAGAATTGGAAACAGTTGCACACCTCGTTACTGACTGTGACATACTAATGGCATAAGGACTGTATACTGAAAGGCATAATAATGCAGCGAGACTGTTACACTGGGGATTGTGCAAACATTATAGCACTGAAGTGGCTGAAAAATACTGGAAACATGAGCCACAAAGCATCATAGAAAATGATGAAGTCTACATCACATGGGATCATCCATTACTAACAGTTCAAAAGATAGATGCTAGAAAACCAGATATAGTGGTCCAAGAAAATAAGACAAAAGTAGCATTGATCATTGAAATTGCCACACCCAGTGACTACAGTGTCCTGCATACAGAGAGACTCAAAGTCATAAAATATCAGGATTTGCAAACAGAAACAAGAGCAATGTGGAAGAAAGTTACCCAGATAGTTGCAATAGTAGTAGGAGCAACTGGTCTTATAAAAAAAGAGTCTACGATCATATTTAGAAATGCTGCCAATACATGTAACTCCATATAAATTGCAGAAGGAGTCATTACTAGGCACATTGTGGGTGCTGCAGAGATCACTTTTGGCTGACATCAAAGAGTAAAACAATACTAATTTCATGAAATGTAATTGTATTTTGACCTAGGAATGCGGTCCATTCCTGTCATGGTATTAGAAAACCAAAAGATTTGGAGAAATTAAAAAGCAAGATTATAAGATTAGCTAAGCATGCAATCACAAATTCAATAGGCTATAAAACAGAAGGAATAAAATCATAAGAAATGTTAGGAGGTGCAGCACCCAGCAGGATAAAAACACTCTAATCAAATTAAATAATCAACTCAGAGGATAAATAAAGTCTACCAAAGCCAAATTTTAGGTAAATTTGGCCTCTCAGGCCAAGGACAACCACAAGGCATTCAACAGCTATGTATGCAACCTCAAAGGCAATACACAATTGTATGCAGAACTCATTTTAAATGGAGCCAACTATACTGAGCCAAAAGATATAGCAACCTACTGGTTGATAAATTCAGCTCCAACTTTCACCCTCTCTCCTCCCTCAACCTTCCCTCAGGAAATGCCATCATATATAACTCCCCCTGCTATCTCTAGGGAACAAGTTCTTAATGCTTTCTCTAAAGCCAAAAGCACTGTATCAATGGGCCCAGACAATATCCCAGGATGCCATCCAAATAGCATGCAACATGATGTACTAGGTCCTCTGGAATTGCTATTTAACTGTAGCCTCAAAACAGGCTTTTGCCTCAATAATGGAGAACAGCAAATGTCATCCCTCTGCACAAAGTTGGGCCATCTACATACCCTGGAAACTACAGACCCATAAGTCTCACTAGTCTTTTATACAAAGCCACAATAATTATCATGGAAATTATCAATAGTGATATAGTAAACCTTCAAATACTGGACCCAACCCAGTTTGGCTTGGTCAAGGCCAGGTCATTCCTACTCAGCTTGGTGGACTTCTTTGAGAAGGCCACCAAAGCAATGGATGAGAGCAAAATGGTTCACACAGCCTACCTTGATCTGGCCAAGGCATTTGACACAATACCCCACTTTGGCATTGTTGACAAAGTCAAGAGGTTAGGTGCAAACCCATATGTCAGACAGATTATAGATATAATTACAAAATCTTATGCAAAACAGTTTGGCTCCCCAAAAGGGGTGATAAGTTGTCCTAGTGACTTCCAGGTAACCCCAGATACTGGAATCAAATTAGATTATATTGAAAAAGAACTGTGCGAACTGGATCCAAAAAAGTGCAGGGAGGAGACGGAATTAGCAATGATGACCTGAGAACACTTCAGCAAGAACTTACACTGCCATTAAATCTATTATTCACTAGGTCATATAAATATGGAGAGATTCCTCAAGACTGGAGCCATGCACTTATTAAACCTGTCTTTAATGGAAAGGGGTGGGGTAGGACAAACCCAGAGTCATATAGACCCTTAAGTCTACTTTCACTTTTCGGAAAAATAATGGAGAAGGTAATATTGGATAAATTATTGTCAGAACTGGATAGCTTGAGACTTGAAACCATATATCAGCATGCATATATGGAAACTAGATCTATTACCACCTGTAACATGATGTTCTATAACAATATAATAACAGCTATGAATGAAAAATTGTGCTGTGATGTAATTTATATAGATTTAATTTGACAGGGTCATACACAAAACACTGATCAATAAATTAGTACAACTAGGTATTGATGTACTCTTAATAAGATGGATTGCTACATGGCTTACAAATAGGACATGACAAGTATCATACAGCGACTGGACAAGTGAAAACCTTGGTTACAGTCAGGGTGTCCTACAGGGCTCTGTCCTAGGTCCTTACTTGTTTAGATTGTATCTTTCAGACCAAACTTTTTCATCTGAGGTGTTCTACAGTATATATATGCAGATGACATGAAATTGGGTAAACTGATTAAATGTGTTACAGATAAGGCATGTCTGCAAAATAACTTGACTAAATTGATCATTTGGGCACAGGAGAATAATATTCTGATAAATACACCAAAAACTAAGCATATGAGATTTGGGAGACATAAACTAAAAGGTGAATATTTAATACAGCACACAGTGACTGAATCTGTAGACTCATTTAAGGACCTGGGTATATGGGTAGATACAGCTATGAGTTTTTCTAATAATATCAACCAATTGGTTAATGATAGTTATAGAACTATGGGTTGTATAAAAAGATTTATAAAGTCTAGGAAATCAAACATAATGAAGTCATTGTTTGTTAGTTACATTAGACCCACACTTGAGTATGGAATAACAATATGAAAACCCTATAGGAAAACAAGCATGAGTAAACTGGAAAGTACAGCAGAAATATACCAAGGGCATCCATGGATGTGAAAATTTAAGTTATTATGAAAGACTAAAATATCTGAATTTGTACAGTGTCTCTTACAAATATCTAAGAAGAGATCATATTCAGGTATATAGGTCATTTATAGACAGCTACCTCTGGGAATGTTTGGGGTTATCAGAAAGTACAAGAGAATAATCAGACAACCTATCTAGAAGATTCTATACTAATGAGAAGTGCACTAATTGGTTCTCTGACAGAGTAGCTGATGCATGGAACAGACTACCAAATTACATTAAAGCAAGTGCTAGTTTAGATATTTTTAAGAACAGCCTGTTCACTTACTATGAGACAAGTGTTTTGGTGTATTGGGAAGCTAGAAGGCATTAATGCCTGTGCTTGAAATATTTGCATGTTTGTATGTATGTATGTATGTATGTCACCCAGTGGATAGCCAATAGAATTTGGGAGTCCACCTCTACAAAGAGGCCAATAACAAGAGGAGTCCCTCAGGCATCCTCCTTGGACTGCTCCCTTGTTTTATTTACTTCTCTGAAGTCAAGGTCAATATAAATGATCTCTGGCTTACTAAATTTGAGATGACTGCAAATTATGAGCTGTCATTGAATCCAATACTGACACAAATGTTCCCCAGGAAGGGCTGACACAGACAAACAACTGGTGTCAGAGCCGTTGACTAAAACTAAATGCCAGTAAATGCATAACAGTGTCCTTCAGGAAGTCATCCACCCCTGACAACTATCATATTGACAACACACCCCTTACAGCTGATTCAGTATTCAAGGACTTAGGGAAACTCATAGAAAGTAATCTAGCCTTTGACCATCATGTGTCTACAGTAATAAGGAAATCATTCTATGTTGTGCAACTTATAAACAAAGATATGGCATCTAAGTCCAAGGAAATCATTCTTCCACTGTATTCGGCATTGATCAGACCTATTGTTGAGTACAATGCCCCCTTTGGTATGTACCTAACCAGGCATTTCCAACAACTGGAACATCCACAAAGGTCCTCACTATAAGAAGACAGGGCATAGATAAAATGTCCTATGCAGACAGCCTCAAGTACGTATCCCTGTATTCTGTCTCCCATAGGCTGTTGAGGGAAGGTCTATGCCTGACATACAGGGTATTGTCAGACCCCACTCTGATGGAACTCCTGCATATCAACAAAACAAACAGGACCAGAGTTACCCATTCTAAAGACTTATACCTTGCCTGTGATATAAATAGGATCTGCTGAAGAGACAGGTATGTATCCCAGAGACAGGCTCCCCATCTATGTGAAGCAGAGTTCCTCCCTAACCCAGTTCAAGTGTAACTTAGACAGCTGGGTGGGGAATATGAAATTCATCCCTGGTTTGACACCCATATCTCTAATGGGTACATGCAACCTGTAAATGGTTCATCTTACAGGCCCCTGCTTGTAAATGTTTCATCTCCTAAATCCATACTTAGAATTATCAAGGGTACTAAAACTTGCCAGAAATTTAGGATGCATGGCTAGACGTAAAAAGGCCCTTGTGGTTGTTAGCCTAGTAAATGCCTATTGTCACTTGTCCCTCTCTAACATAGATGACAAGCAGGTGGAGTATTTCATCTAGATTCTTTAAGTCATAGAAACATATCAGGATGGATAGCAGCATCATAAAATATAAATTAAACTGGTTAACAGACAGACCATACATATATACACATTTATATCTCAACAGCTGACTACAAAGTGACAGTCAGACTTGCACGTGCTCAGTATTTATATATGTGTCCAAGCCCTTGGATAGCTTCTTAAAGCTGCATACACACACATATATCTACATCCTCCCTCTTAAAAAGCTTGCCCTTGGTAAAAACAACATCAGAGTTAGACATGCATTATTATAGACATTAGAAACAAGCACAATGTTCATGTCCAAGTTGCAGTGTATCTGTTACATATCCATGCAGCTTAATGGGTAGAGTCATGACTCCATGTTTAAGTAGGTCAAGGGTTTGAATTCATGGAAGGGCAAGAATTATATAGGGTGGGAAGCTGGCATAATAGTTAAAGTAATTACCTTACAGACACAAGGTGCAGGGTTTGACTTTCACTTAGGGTAACTGGCTAGGCTTAAAATGGCCCAAAAGGGCAATTAGCCTAGTACTAATCTCTGAACCTATAAACCTATGAACATGGTCTGGAGATACAACCGGATCTCGTAACATAATAATATGAACTGAATTTAGCAACAGGGACAGTCTTTGGTGAACAACTCATATTAGGAACTTCTGGATTCATCACAGGAATGGGAATATTCTCTGGAACTTCCTCTGGAAGTGGAACACTGGACAACTCACTCTGAGATAAAGAGTCTTTCTCACAGGTTATGTGCTGTGGTATAGGCTCGGATACCAGTCTCAAATGTTTCCAATTCCATATAAACTCTGCTTCTTGTTATTCCACAATCTACGATCTCGGCTCTGGGCAAATACACCTCACGACACCAATCTGATCATAACCTTTGGACATTTGCATCTTTACCACTTCTCCTTCTCGTAATGAAGTGAGCAGTTTGCTGGTCTTATTGTAGTAGGACTTCTGGATTAAATGCTTATTCAACAGATTGGTTTTCACTGACCTGTTGTTCTTGATACATGGAACCAACAATTGACTACTGACTGGTAAAGTGGCTCTAGTTTGTCTCATCAGAAGGCTCTGAACAGGTGAACCAAGATGTTTATTATGAGGGATGTTTCTGAGATACAAGAGATTCAAGAAAACATCACTATTGTCTTGTTTTGACTTCTCAAGTAACTGTTTTGCACTTTGAATTGCATGTTCTTCCAAACCATTTGACTGTGGGTATTCTGGGCTACTGATGACATGAGTAAAGTCCCACTCTTTGGCAAATCTTTTGAACTGTTGGATTGTAAACTGCGTCCCATTGTCAGAAATAACTTTGTGCAGACTACCTTGGACTACAAAATTATGCTTCATCTTAGTAATGACAATACTGGATGCTAGGTTAGGAAGTAGGTCAATCTCGAACCAATTGGAGTAAGAGTCTACTAACACCAAATAATGATGACCATTGCACTCAAAAATATCGGTGGCTACTGTCAACCAAGGCAGTTCAGGAATCTGGTTTGGCTGAAGTGGTTCTTTCTGTTGATGTGGCTTTGTACTATTACACATGGAACAAAAAAATAGTGCTCTCTCAAAACCTTGTGTCATAGAAGACCAAAATACTAGACCTCTCGACCTTCTTTTGGTAGAGTCGATTCCTGGGTGACCATGATGCAAGATAGTAATGTACTCTTGTTGCAAGGACTTTGTAACAATTACTTTCTGACCTTTCATAATGATACCTTTATCAGAAAAAAAATCTCATCTCTGTGGAAAATAAGGTTGCACTTCTTGAGGTAAACTATATTGCTTTGATGGCCATCCTTGATTGATAAAGTAGTTGAGCCTTTGTAAAACTGGATCTGTGGCTGTGTGATCTCTCAGCTCATCAAGACATGTGGAAGAAAATGTCTCACTTCCATGACTTCAAAATCAAGGTTCTCATAGTCATGCAATTCTGTAGTGTTTCTGGACGATTTGGACACTGTATCAACAAGATAAAGAAGTTTACGTATCTTATAGACTAGAGTTAAATTATAATTTTTATAATGTTAGCATCATACATTGAAGTCTGGCTGGAGCTCAATGCATAGGCTTTCTCAAGATAGTGACTAAAGGTTGGTGGTCTGTTTCAATCTGTATAAGTCTACCATAAACATAATCATAGAACTTCGAACATGCAAACACAATTGCCAAAATCTCTTTCTCGAACTGGGCCTACTGCATTTCAGTTTGAGTGAGAGTTCTCAATGCATAGGCAATAGGATGACCCTCTTGTAGAATGACTGCATGAAGACCAAATTTCAAAGTATCATATAAAAGACTAACTGGTTTGTGAACAGCATAGTATCCGAGAGTTGGTAGACTAGCAATTCTCTGTGTCAGGACATCAAATGCTCTTTGGTGTTGCTCAAACCAAGACCAGGATACATCTTTACATGTCAGCTCTCTTAGTGGTGCTAATAGTCATCTCAAGTTTGGTATGAACTTGCCTAGATAGTTAACCATGTCAAGAAAATGTTGCAGGGCTTGAACATAGTCTGGAGCTGGCACCTCGAGAATGGCTGTTTGCTTTGAAGGTCTGGTCATAGGCCTAAACTAGAAAATAAATGACCAGCATAAGTAACCTCTTGTAGCCTGAATTTGCATTTCTGCGGATTGAGCTTGAGATTCACTTTGACATGCCATTTCCAGAACATTTCTGAGGTTTCTGTCATGTGCAGATTCACCATTACCTCTTACTAGAGTGTTGTCTACTATAATAGCACAAGGATACCCAGAAAAAAGTTGCTCGTTTGCACGCTGAAAGACTTCACTTGCAGAATTTATCCCAAATGGCATTCTCAAAAATTTGTACCTGCCAAATGTAGTACTGAACATAGTGAGCGATGATGATTTCTTGTCAAGCTGAATTTGCAAAATGAACTCTGCATGTAAGACAGAAAAAAAACCACAGTGGCATTTGGCATAAGTGCTGCAACTTCTTCAACTACGCTCATTGGATGATGAGGTATTTTTAGTGCTTTGTTCAAATCTCATAGATCAATACATATTCTGATGTCATCTGAGATTTTCTTATGAGCTACCACCATGGAAGATACCCATTCAGTTGGAGTAGCAGAACCAACTGGACAAATCACACCTTTTCATACCATTTTATGTAGCTCAGCTTTGACTCTGTCCTGCATGGCTATTGAAACTTTTCCAGCTGGCCTGATAATAGGACTGATATTTGGATATAACTTCATGGAGTACACAACTGGAAGCTTCCCTAGTTTGTCTTTGAAGAGATCAGCATAGGTAGAAAAAGTGTACTGGGTGAAATTAGAGTAGCGGTCTTTCAAACTAACATGGTGGACTTCCTTGTCAAATGAAAGCAGTCTCATTTTCAAACTGTTTCTGAGCCCTAATAAGGACTGGACATGCCTCTTGACCTCATAAAATAAGTTGTAACATCTCCCAGCAGAGTAACATGACAGCACTACTGAGCCTCCATAAGCAACATTCTTTACACACTGTCAAATCAAGCCTTTCACCATGACACACTCTAGCAAATGTTTCTGCTGACATAACATTGCATTTGGAACATGGGTCAACTTTGAACACTATGGGTTTGACATTTATCCGAACAGTACAAAATACTTTGTTCTTTTCCCTTAAATCTACTGCAGCGACTGTTTCATAAAGCACTAACATACCATCAACATAAAGAGTAGGGTTGCAGCTTTGTAACTGATCAACCTGCTTCTTAAAATGCTCCCTTTTAATAAAAGAATGTGGGCCTTTTGATTTCCAAAACCTTTTGAAATGATTCCACTTATTGCATTTGTGGCATTGTTGACCAAAGCTAAACATTTCTCCCCTTTAAATTCATGATGTCCACCACAGTTATGACAGTTGGCAATGAAACTGGGTTGGCGTGCATGCTTAAAGTTTTCTGACTCACTCATGCTTCACTGAGACCTTGCAGACACTAGAATTTGCTGGAAAGCTCTGGGGTTTACCAATGAGTGCTACAGGGGCTACAGTTGCTGCCATGTGCTTGGGCCTGTTTCTTTTAACCATGTGCTGCAATCTCATTTGTAAGGATATTTGTGTGCTTTTCTGTGAGTTCGTATATCTGACTTATTGGCTTGTTGAAAATGAAACTGAAACAATTGAACTGAAACAATTTTACAAAAGTGATACTGAAACATTCATTGAAACAGCAAAAGATAAACAGTAGTTCTCCAGATCTGAGAAATGTATTTTTTTATATCCACAGTTGTCTACTTTGAAATTAAATATATGTGTATATTAACATGCACTATTAAACATAGAATCTAAAGTCTGCAGAACTGCATTCCTGTGTTATCTGTAAAGTTTTATGCTCTTGTATGTCGGAGGTGTTTGTCAGTGATAGTTCCTGGGTCATTCTAGTAACATCTATACATTCTCATTGCTGGATGATAAATATTTTTCTATAATTGATAAAAAACATAGAAAAGGAAGTCATTTGGAAGAATATGTAGAAGGATACCTTCTCAGTGTGAAATATGAGCTCCAGAGTCTATGTACAACTTTATGTACAGGTTGTTGAGATTAGATTTGTAGAGCATCAATTGCCTGAACAGAACAAGAATAAAATCACTGCCCATGTGGTTTTGCACATGTACACAAGCAGTGATTCCTTTAATTTACAAGTCACACTTGATCATGTTTGTGATACTGTGAAGTCAATGCACATAAGTTTGAGAGTGCAGGGGAGCTGTATGAAATGAGTATTTGTGGAAGTTTAAAATGTGTAAGAAAGGATCTGAGCAACAATTACCATGAGAATACTAAAAATATTGGGCTTCATTATGAAGCTCTGTGAGGGCTAATAATTATGAAACTTTGGCCATTTTTGAGCTTTGGCATTTGGGTGAAGATTTCAGAAATGTTATACATATGCTGCTAAAGAATCCATCATGTTTTGAATGAAATAAAGTTCTGTATTTATAGTGAATTCCCATATTTTGTAGCCCAAACATGAACCAAAAATGGGAACGTACAACTAATTATTGTGCCATAGAAGTCTGTAGCACAGCTGTCAAAAAGTGACATAGCAACAAATGCAGGTTAGGCAAGCAATTATATAATGGCATGTGAATGAAGAAGTGCAATCTAACAAGTACATTATCAGGTTTAATTAAGGAAAATTAAAATGAGTCCACAACTCATAGCCATCAGAAGCAAAGTCAAACATATAAGTTGCATCTGTGTATAAAGACAAAAACCATGCTGAATGATTTAGAGTTGAATCTGGTAGCAATGCTGGGAGTAGCTCTGCCATTACTAAGGCAGCAAGAAGTATATTTCAGCACCACTACTGGCCACCCAATACCATTTTGCTGTCACAGGCAGTGTGACCAAAATGACATAGACACAGAATTACATTATATTAAATGATGGATCCATAGCTCCAGTAACATCTCAAACTGGGGTAAGACATTATATGGACTTCGGTAACCTGTGTGGCCCACAAAATGGGTTTGAAGGAATGGGTCTGAAGGATTGCCCAGCCGTTCCATACCAGCAGATACTAGGGTATGTGAAGTACTGACTATTCTAGGTAAAGACACCTTATAGAAAAAAAAGGGGACACACTGACTACTTCACAGAGATCAACCTATAGAATACTTGGGGTGTCCTTCGATAAATGGGTGGCACATGAGGATGAGCACATCTGTTTCCCCAGCAAGGCATCAGAGACCAATACCACTGTACATGGTTTGTATGATATTCTCCACCTCCCTGAAGGGTTGTGAGCCACTGATAACATGCAAGTTGCAATACAGGCCTCAGCCACTAGCACAGACAGCTTGATATCAAATGGAAGGACTACCATTCTATCAACTGTCAGGTATTGTGCAATGCACAAGGGATAACAACCAACATGCATGCACAGCACCCTGGCAGTACCCATGACTCTCACATGTGGCATATGTGGTATGTATAAAGCCAAGTTCTGCAATGAGGTACACAACAGTGTCACCTAGTACATAAGTGCAGGCATAGCAGTATACCTACAGGTTTACAGTTACTTACATACAATACTTATAGATGTTTTATATTCTATGTGGATGCCCTTAATTTGTTGCAAGCCAGTCAGGATACTTTGACCCCAATCCCTTGATAAAGATGGCTATATGGAACCTGTAAAGCATGACTGAGTACTGATATAATGCACACTGCCTTTGTGGTGTTTTTTTTATAACACCTCACATGCTCAAACCAGCAATATAGTGAGTATAAAATACCATAAAATATAAAAAATATAAATAAATATAAATATTATAATATAAAATATAAATATAAATATATAATATAAAATATAATGTAAAACATAAAATAATATAAAACCAGGAATTTAGTGAGTATAAAATACCATAAAATATAACAATATATAAATGTATATAAATAACATATAAAATATAAATATATAATATAATATAAAACATAAAATAATTAAAACCAGGAATATAGTGATTATATAGAGAACAGAGTGAGTATTCAGCTTTCCTAATGCCTGGTTCTACTACCTATGGACATTTAGGAGAGCAAAGCATGACACTGTTGATTCGATCTGCAAGATCTTCATAGCATGCTGCATGCTTCATATTATGATAATGAGTAAGTGGACAGGCCAGACAGAAGTCCCAGGAGTTACTACACTTGCAGAAACAGGAGGCTTGGAAACAGTATCCAACACAACCTCCTGATAAACAGTACCAGGCCCATTATATTCTGTGAAGAGGCACCATTTAGTCTACCACTACAGGCCTGACAAACGCACAGCTGCAGTACTGTGTCACATAGTTCAAAGTAATATAAGAAGTGTTATGTAAAGGCTGTGATGTCCTGTGAATGACCAAATTATATTGTTCAAACATCATCACTTACACAGAACATGAGGGATGGTGATGTGAGTCACAGCGATCATCTTTTGCAGAGACACATTCACACATGTCTATATACATAACTTGGAGTTGGGAGTTAGCAGCTAATAAAGCTGGCTAAAAGGTTACAGGGAGGGGTGACATCAGTATAATAAACTATGGGATTTACAGTCCAGTTGGTGGAGTTACTACATACACATAGAGTACATCCCACTATGTGGATCATATATGGCAAAACTACAGTACCCTCGGACAATGATGTTGCAGTAATGGTTGAACATGACGGCAAAGTAGCTCACCAGTCATATACTCCACCACTGATTATCTTTAATGGGGCCATTCCAGTGTGGTGTAATGTGCTGCAACAATACCACTGCTGTAGGGGCAGACTGATTTCCCTGTGATAACCTCTGTAAGTGTCAACCTGTGCACAAACAAGATTCCAGCAATGGCCAGCAGTCACTGTTAGGACAATAGTAGTGGCACTTGCTGTCTTCCCCACATGGAAATGGCCATGGTGGCCATGTTTCCAACCAAACCCTTATGAAACATATCATGGCACTGTCTCTAGAATCCATGAACTATGTAAATTATTTCCAAGTTTTCATATTTAACTGTGGACTGTGGCTGGATGGCAGTCTTGCCATCTTTTACTGATGCTAGGAGTAACCTTCAAATCTGGATCAAGCTGTTACATTGTACAATGGTGTTTATTCCTGTAGCAGTGTTGTTCTTCATGGGAAGGCTCCCCCTGATATGGCTGGACAGCCCCTATGACACAAACAACTGTCAGGGGATTGTGGTCAGGCAACTTAGTAGGGAAGACGACAGTGTTAATGTGTCTTGAAACTGCATCTTAGTCTGATTATTAACATCATTGCCAGAACTCATGAAGGTGGTGATCTCAGCCTGTTACCTTGCTGCAGCCTCTATACCTAACACCTTAACAGAGATCAACAGACAACACAAGAGATAACAGTGTACTGTCAACCACCAGTACAGTATCTGATGTCTAGTGGTGTACATGCAAATGACACATGGAAGCATACAGGTAAGCAACTTTCAAATACTTGTACTGGTCATCTCCTGAATTAGAGCACCTATGGAGCAAATTTGCAGTGGTCATTGTGTGTTCTTTAAAGTCAATCTTTAAAACATTTTTTTAAATCTTGTGTTAGATTAACTAATGGTTTATTGTTGCTTTGCTTGTAGATTTATGAGTTATTAATGAGTGATGTTTCTGAAAAGTTAACCTTTAACCTCTGAATTTTCTCAATTAATACATTACTCCATATTTGTATTTAGCTTTCAATAAATTGACTATAATCTGAGACTATAATTATACTAGTAAGTCTATTTTAGAGAGTATAACTTAAAAAATTCCAATTTTAGGTTATTTTTCTCCTTGTCATTCATAAAACTTATTGGTCAGTCTGTGTCATTTATCATTCCAGATAAAGTCTAGGAATAAATTATTAATCTGCTTGAAAACTCTTGCTTACTTTTTGTAGCTCTGCCATTTTATAATTAGAATGTTATTGGTAAGATATTCATTTTGATAACTAATATTCTGGCTAAAGGTTTAAAATGCAGACTGGATCTTCCATTTAGATTTTATTTACTTCAGTCAATCAGTCTGAGAAAAATTCTCCAAAATGAATCTCTTACTGCCCTCAGTGTAAAGGTGGTGATGGTTCACAGCAGGTTGACTTTTGGTTCACCTTGTTGTCCAACCTACAGCCAGCACCCCATCTTATCCCTTGCCTTTTGTGATCCCTTTCTTATAGTTCCATGGCTCATACCTTGTATAAGGTCCATTATTCCCCATTGTCATTTGTATGTATGTTGTCATCACTTATAACTTTAAATTTCTATGTATGAAGCCAGCCATGTATCTGTATTGTTTTATGTTTTCTTGCTTGGCCTTACAAATTACACTACACTGTCTTTCATTATTCAGTTATACCTTGCATACCTTACCCTCAGCTGTTGTGTATAGAAAAAGAGGGCCATATCCCACAGCAATTATAGCTTACCATAGTTTCCTTATCATCCACCATGCACTCTCCTGTGTGCTCCCCTTTTGTGTTTTTGATCTTACCCCCATTCCTATTATCCTATATACCCAATTTTCACCTCATTTTATGCAGAAATTTGGACAGTATGATTTCAGCTGATTCAGAAAGATTATTCAGAGACTGCATTTGAAAGCCACTTGTGGTGGTACATTCCAGAACTTTCTGCAACAGTAAGTATTATTATAAAGTATGTTTCTAAATTTAAAATACTATGGCACCCTCCATTTCTTAGAGTTCTATTCTCAACTTCCTCAGCTCACAGATATCATTATCAGTTGTACACATACTCATCCTTCATAAATTCATGGAGAAAGGCTATGAGGCTGCTTACAAATTGTGAGTATGTATTATACTGCTATCACTTTAAGACAATGTACAGCACTGCCATTTTAAGAAGTACTGTATCCCATAAGGCACTACGTCTGGTGACGAGTGAGCTGTTAATATAATTGTTACTGTGATGCGATTTTGAAGGGAGTAACCATTTTTATTCAATGATTGTGTATCCTGATGACATTCTTCATGGCTGGGCAACCAGCGATGCACATCTTGACATTAATATGGCATATTTTAACAATAACTCACAACAGTGTGAGCATCATGAGATTAACCCAAGTGATTAAACAAAGCCAACTGTAGGATAATCCTGTGATATTCATGGCCAGTCATAGGCTATTTCTATTATACAAAGACATTATTTAAGAAACACATTGCTTACCTTTCTTAAATATTGCCTTTGCATAGTTGCTCCGGGTTCTTCCGCATTCTTCCTTTTTCACTGATGTAGTTCACATGGATATGGCAGTTACTCTCTCATGTTTGCATGGATCATTAGTACAGTGCAGGAGCAGAACGGAGAAAAGAGCATCTCCATTGCTGCTGTGTTTTTGTTTTCCACAAAATGCAAGAAACCTGGACCATGCCCATTAAAATGAGAGACAAAGGTCCAAAAATAGGGATAGATCTTAAATATTGCTAATATAAACTTAGAAAGTTCCTGCAGTAAGTTTTGTGTTTGCATATATTTTCAAAAGGATATGCAGCCTGAACCTGAAATGTCTGTATTTATTTAATAACTTCAATCCCCAGTGGCTTGCCAGAAGAAAAATACATTTTATGAGGAACAGACCAAAACTATGAGGCAAAAATCTAGACAATCTGTGAAAATCCAGACAGCTAAGAGGTATAAGAGTCTGATGAGATTTTAGGAGGAACAGGGCAGAAATTCAGGGAAAATCAAATATCTTTCTGTTTCTTTAGTTTTGCAGAATGTACCTCATTGTTCTTGTATTCTGATGTGTCCTATAAGCATATTGCAATAAAAAAGTCTGTCCACTCAATGGTACTTCAGTGGCTGTACTTTCTGTTGGCATATGATTTATTTACAACAGGCATGCTGGTAGGGTTATCTAATCAGCATGCACATTTTAGAATGGCAAAGAGGTGTTATTGTATAATTTAATATTTTCCAGAAATATGTTTTCTTAAAATGGGATAAATCAGAATTGTTGTTTTCTTATATTCAGACATATACACTCTTCTCATTCTCTTAGCACAAGAAATCTGGACAAAGCCAAAAATAATGCAACACAAAGGTCCAAAAAATAGTGTAAGATTTTTAATTATTGCTTGTTTAAATGTGCAAAGTTGATAGAATAACAGGTTTTGCTTTAGAATGTATTTATTGAAGGGTATGAAGTCTGACACTCAAATATCTGTTAATATTTAGTGACGTCAATCCCTAGTGATTTGCCAGAACTTCACAAATTTTATGTTGAAAAGACCAAAATATGAGACATAAATCTAGTCATTCTGCAAAAATCTAGACAGTTGAGAGGTATGGACCTATGCATTTGCTGTGCATGTGAGAGAAGCTAAATACTTTAATGCATGTGAGACACCTAAACAAAAAAAGTTTCTTGCAAAATTGCCAAGTTATTGTCTTGTAGGAAAAACATTCTTATAACACAAATGAGACAATAATCTACAACTATATTGAAAAATAGAATTCTGAATTTGTGGCAGATAAAATTGCAAACAACCATGACAGTATGTATTTTATGAAGTTTTAAAGCTGTTTTATTTTAAGTAGAACTTCATTTGCTTATGATGCACATGTAAATTATTTTCCACTGTAAATTGTCGATTTAATCTGAAACATAAAATGATGCCCAGAAGTACAATACATACACACATCTGTCTATCTATCTATCTATCTATCTATCTATCTATCTATCTATCTATCTATCTATCTATCTGTCTATCTATCTATTTATCTATCTATATATCTATGTATCTATCTATGGAACCATGTAGTGTTGTTATTGGTGGGTAAATATATTAAATGTTGGGCTTGTTAGAGGTGGTCTTTGTCAACCTAGATTTAACCAGTGTAGATTTATGATGTGTGTAGGTAAATATGGTGTGTACATGTTAATATGGTATGTGCAAGTATGTATGAATGTTGTGCACAGGTAAGTATGGTGTGTGTAGGTAAGTATGGTGTGCACAAGTTGGTATGGTGTGTTCAGGTAAGTATGGTGTGTAAATATGTTGTGCTCAGGTAATTATAGTGTGTGTAGGTAAATATGGTGTGTACATGTTAATATGGTATGTGCAAGTATGTATGAATGTTGTGCACAGGTAAGTATGGTGTGTGTAGGTAAGTATGGTGTACACAGGTTGGAATGGTGTGTTCAGGTAAGTATGTTGTGTGCAGGATAATATGGTGTGTGCAGGATTTTATGGTGTGTGCAGGTAAGTATGGTGCATGCAGGTTAGTATGGTGTGTGCGGATAAGTATGGTGTGCACAGGTAAGGATGGCATGTGCAGGTTAGTATGGTGTGTGCAGGTAAGTATGTTGTGTGCAGTTAAGTATGGTGTGTGTCGGTAGGTATGGTGTACGGAGGTTGGTATGATGTATGCAGATAAGTATGGTGTGAGCAGGTAAATATGGTGTGTGCAACGAAGTATGGTGTGTACAGGTAAGAAAGTATGTAGGGCATGAGTTCTAATATCACAGCTTTTGGATTTATTGAAAGGAAAGGCATAAGAGTTAGATGTGTGTGTAAGACTGCACGGAAATTAGGTTTAGGGGAAGGGTTACTGGGGGGGTAGAGATATTCTTGTAACTGTGTATGCTTAGGAGTGTGTGGTGTAACCAATCAAAAAGACTTCTGTTTTGAAACTGTTACAGCAGATATGTAACTACTAAGTGCTTTTATTTATTTATTTATTTACTTATTTATTTTTACTTCTGTTTTTAAAATGTTATTTTTTAAATAATGTAATTTCCAAAACTTTCAGAAAAAAATCTGCAGGCATGTATAGCTTAAAAATTCATTATACGAACAGTTGCGTTATGAAGTCTGATGATGTTAAGTAGTAAATTAAACTACATAAACACTAAGACTTTTATTAGTTATTTGAGATGATGCTCAACCAAAGAGAATGACAATGAATATCATTAAACAAGGAAATCATTATACAATGCATTATTAATCTAGATCAGTATCTGCTGTTAGAATTTAAGCAAATTTGTTTAATTTTTTTAACTTTTCATCCTTCCTCAGCCTTGATCAATAAACTTCCTCACACAATAAATATTCATTCTCCTCATCCTGCATGTTATGAATACCCCATATGACTTTGGATTGCTGCTCTTTTTTTTTTGTGTTTAGGAATGCCTTATCTGTGACCAGCACACAATTTTTCAATGTATGTGAATGTGTGCTTGCTTGTGTGTGTGTGTGTGTGTGTGTGTGTGTGTGTGTGTGTGTGTGTATGAATAAGATAGGATAGATTATATTTGTCTATGCATTTGTGTATAAATATGTGTATATCTGTGTGTGGGGGTGGGGCTGGATCACATCTTTTCTACACCAAACTCCATTTCAAGTGACTGACATGCACACTTGCTGAAGCAAGGGCAATTATGCCAAGCAATAAGACTGTATGTTTAAGTATGCATATGACTATGGGTATTACATGAATGTACCTTGCATAACAAAGTGACCATTTTTGGTTAACAAAGTGCTTGCTCTGCATTCATCTTTCTTTGGGTATCAGTAATGCAATGGAATGGGTTGCCACTTTCTAAAGCTGGGCAATCCAATGTCAGCCATTAACTCCTTCCCTCCCAGCTGCATAGGAACTCCTCTAGTTCATAACATGCTGCTAACTCTTGTTGTCATATTACCTTCTCTGCCACAGAACCCCAAAGGCAAACTTGTTACTTAGGATAACATTAAATAGGCTTACATAGTCTACCTGTGACATACATCTGCATTTAAAATCTTGTGGTGACATTATTCATAACATTATATGCTAATGGCTTAGAATATTTATATAATAATCTATAGCGTATATGAATCAGAAATAAAGAACTTAATAAATACTTACATAGTAGGCAGGATTCTGCTCCAAGTATAGGAAAGTAACCACTTTGTTAAACTCTTTTCTTATGTAAGAAGGTGTTTAACCAGAAAAGATCTTATAATTTAATGACATTACTGTTCACAATATATAATATCATGATAAACTATGCTGTAACAGTCTACATTGTATGTGGTTGAAATTTAAGGAACTTAATAAATGATTATATTTGAATTGTTCTATTTTTGTTATCAAACCACAAAATAAGTAGAAAATCTGGCTAGTTTAATTAAAACAAAAATACGTGTTACACTATTTCCAGTTGTTTACCATACTACAGTTAATTTATTGCTCATTTGGGATTTTAGCTTAATTCCATGAGGACATAGCTGTTAAAGCAAAAGTTTATATATATAGACATATATATGTGTGTACCATGTTTGATATCTGTATTACAAGCAACAGAATTTTACAGGCATGTTGTGGGCCAAAAAGGTAAACACTTTGCATTCTAAGCCTTTGAGGCATTGCTTCTCTACTTATTACACAGATCTGAAATTCCTTATCCTATGGACCAGAAGGAACTCACACCTCCAGGTACATTTCATATCGACAGCTGTGTGCTTAATTTAGCATTACCTTGACAGTACTACCTAAAATATTCTGAGTATCTTCAATCACCATTTCACATGTAAAATACCGGTATTGATATTATATGTGCTTTGAGCATCCTTTCCAGTAAATTATAATGCTGCTAACTATATCTTAAATAAGCAACATACAGATACGTCACTAAACAGAAAGGAAAAAAAAAGGCTGTAAATAGTGTTAAGAACTATGATCGTTATTAATTTATATAAATAAATCAGGAAATAGAAAGGAAACGGAGGCTGTAATTAGTGTTGTGAAGTATGACAGTTATTAATTTCTTTTGCTAACAATATAATTATACGCAGAATTTTGTACCTCAATTGTTCATTATTCCTATAGAGAAGGTTTCTCTATATGTATCAACAAATTATGCTTTTGTGTTAAAAAGAAAAAGAAAATGATCTAGACCCAAACAGTGGCTGCTGTGTTCAGGAAACATTTGAAAAATGCCATATAGTTTCAGACAAATTTGAGCTATAAGATCTATTACAGTAGCACAACTGTTTTTCCTACATAAATACAATAATCACAACTTGGTGTTTTCCACAGTTCTAAGTCAAATCTTCAGTACAATAATTTCGAATGTTACCTCTCGAACAAAAACAACAGAAGCATTTGTATGATAAAGAAAATAATTATACTTGTGGAAGCAAAAACTGTATTTTGTTTCTAAAAATGATAGTCGCAGTTTCTATAGAGTGATATGAGAATGGCATTATTCCAAATTTGAGGAGAAAGTATAAATTGATAATGTTATAAAGCTGATTTACCAAACAAAACACAAAATCATAAGCAAAATAGAAATAATTTGGCAGCAGTGAATGTAAGCAGCAGAAATGTATAATGTGGCAAAGAAAATAACTATACAGAGAAAGAGTAAAATATACTTCTTTAACGAAAGTAACTGACTTGTAACTGAACCAAAAAAAAAAAAATAAAATATATATATATATATATATATATATATATATATATATATATATATATGCATATGTATATTTTGAGCTTAAAAATTCATGTTGACTCATCACAGACATTTAACCTTGAATCCAAATTACTTGAAAAAAACTTCTGTGAAAGCCACTTACAGGAATCAAAAACAAAAATGATTTTTAGACCCCTTGTACTTCCCATTTAGAACCATCATGTTGGGGATATATTCACCCCCCCCATACTTATATATACCTATTATGCAGCTGCACAACTGTAAGTTGTGTTAACAATTGTAACTGCAGTAAGTATCATCAACCAGCTGCCTGGTTTCCTAACTTAATTAGATCTACTGGACAAAACCTATTTTTAGAGAAATTTCTTAATACTGCTTAAATTTATTAAAATATGAGCAAATCACATAAAACAAAAGTATTATATCATGGTCTGTTGTTACTATTTCAGAAGCATGAAGAATCAGAGCATATGTTAAAGCTTAAGACAAAACAGCTGCAAGGCGATGTGCTTCTGACAAGAAAAAAACAAATATAATAAGGAAATTGGAAAAAAATGAATTCAACATCTTACAGACTTTACCCAACATTTCCCTGCTTTATTTCCTTTTTTCACCATTTAACACCTTCATTAATCACAGATCTTCATGTGAAACTTAACATTATCCCTCTTAAGAACTGTAGTGGTAAAAGTTTTTATTAATATGTTTTCTGTACAGTAAATATTACCATATGAAGCGGAATTAATCTGAGGTACATATTTGAGGAGTGATGACAGATTGCATTCATAGCAGTTAAAACAGTGTAATGCCTCCTTATAAGAGAAAACATTTTATCTATACTTAGTTATGAGGCTGAATTTATCAGAATAATTGTTGTATCACATCATCAAAACAAACTAATATATTCAGTTCAAATGTACCTTTGAACTGTAAAAGCATTTGCAATGAATTTATGTAAAACAAAAAAAATATAACCCAAGTAGAATTATGCAGTAACAGTGAAAAGGTTCATCTGGTGGAACTTTGTATAGTCAAATATTAAAAATTTCAGTCCAAATGGTCATGACTTCACATTTCCTGAACTATTTACTGAAATACTAATGCAAATATAATGTACTGACAGATCATGTGGATATGTACTTTTATTTTCTAACTTCAGACTGTGATCAACATTTGATACTGACTGCATGTTTCTGTAAAAGTTGCAGTTGTAAATGTCAAAATCAGGCACGGGGAGTGAGGTAGGAGCCCACAATCAAAGGACTCAAATGGAGTTTAAGCAAATAATTTTAATTTCATGCACATATAGAAGAAAGACAATGCTATCTTTATTTATTTGCTTATTTTCTCTTTCAGGTATCAGTCCTTGGTGGATGGTATAACCAGCAATGCCAATTCAGCAGAAGTTGACCCTGGCACAGTGGGTAGCCTTGAGGTCATTAGTGACAAGTAGGTGAAAATATTAAATGAGAATTCATAACAGGTGGAATAGTTTATCTGATACTTTATAAATATACCTTTTCTAGATTACTGAAAGTTATTCATTATGTGTTCCAATGACATAAGCATCAGCAGTGACATTGGGAACTGACTATTTGAATTGGGTGATCGTAGGGTGAGGATATACACTGGGAAGATTGCAGAATATAGAATAATGCTACACTCACTGTTCAAAGCACAAACTTTTTTGTAGGATCTGAGAATGGCATACTGGGTACGCTCTGGAGTCAATGTCAAATGTGTGCAACTGCAATTGAGAGAATAAGTTTACAAATTTTTATTATTTACTTATTTATTTATTTATTTATTTATTTATTTATTTATTTATTTATTTAATGTTTGTTGACTGGCAAAGTCCAACTGGGTGGCTGCCCTTATTCAATGGAGGCCCGGGCGGAAAATTCCCAAACTGAATAAAGTTTGTTACAAATAACAAATTATACAATCCATAAGCTCATACAGTAGTGGCACATACAAAGATAAAAAGATGTAAACAGAGATATTCAGGAATAGAGAGAACAGTTGGCTATACAAGAGAAGGATGGTGGGAAGTAGTTATTTTTCTTATTTAGATAACCAAGAGAGAAGTAAGTTTTGCGTAGGCTGTAG
Source organism: Protopterus annectens (assembly GCF_019279795.1). Taxonomy (NCBI): domain Eukaryota; kingdom Metazoa; phylum Chordata; order Ceratodontiformes; family Protopteridae; genus Protopterus; species Protopterus annectens. Next base: position 527,553,745 of record NC_056739.1, on the reverse strand, counting down.
TAGAAAAGCTCAGAAAAAAAGAGAAAAAGGATGAGGCACAGAGGAATAGACAGGGGTCTAGACAGAAAGAGTGTAGGAGGGGAAAATACATGGGAAAGAGAGACTCCTATCAGGGTGAGTAAGTAAAGATCAACAGTGTGGTGTAGTGAAGAAAAGCCTATAAAGATAGCAGGAAGGAGGGGAGACAATCAACCAGGTTTGTGGCAGGAGCAGAGCCAAGAATTAGATAGGTAAGATTTGAGGAGAAATTTGAACTGTAGGTGATTTGGTGTGCTAAGTATGTTATGAGGGATTGAGTTCCATGTTATAACAATGCAGTGGAAGTAAAGGGAATCATCAGAAAAGTTGTTAGCTTTTGTGCCTTGTAAGAGGAATTTTTCAGAAGCTCTTGACAGTATTTTATTAGACTGGGGTTGAAGTGCGTTGCTGAGTGCAAGACACTTGTCTGGTAGGTAAATTATGGCATGGGCCATAGTGAGTTGAGTGTATGTGACATAATTGAGGAGCTCAAGCCATCTGCTATCTCAAAACTAATCATACTGATGCAAAATAAAACAAAGAGAAAGAAAGCAGATGTATAGACGTAAATACCACACAAATAATATCATGCAAGATTGTAAGTACTGCTAAGTAGCACTGATATATGAAAGGGAGACTTGGAAATAATACAATTACTAAAATAAGAAGACTATATGAATAAATAAACAAGTAAATAAAATACTTCAGTAAGAGTAATCATAATTACTAATCTACTTAAAGAGAAAATATGTAAAATATAAAGACTGTATATGAAATAGTGGCCAGTAATCTGTGAATCAACTGCCCTCTTACAGAAAATATATAGGTGAAATGAAAACAAAATATTTTACCTTAATAACAAAAGTTCCAAGTCTCCCTCTCTGGTGATCAATAAGATGTGCAATGCAGGATCAGCAAGGAACTGAAATTATTAGAATGTGATACAAAATAAAAAAAAATAATTAAATAAACGAGTAAAATATATAATTTTAATACAATGACATTAAAAAGTATATGAGTCATTTGTCTTTTAGTTTCTTCTTTTTTTCATTTATCTTTCACTCAAGTCTCTCTGCCTGTCTATTCAAGGTAGAACCTGTCCAATCCATATCTTCCAATTTATTAAGAATATTATTAATTTTCAAAAAGGAAACAGCTGCATCCAGTTCCACAATGATCTTGGTTTCATCAGGAAGACAGGTTTTCAGTCTAGCCAGGACCATCAAGTGGATTTCAGTTTGTTTTTATTTTATTAGTTCTCTAATCAGTGGAAGAAAGCATTTCCTTTTGAAAATAGAAGAGTAATCATTATCAAAACAAATGATTCTATATTGTTCTTTAATGGGAGACTTAGACAAAGCAGTTATAAGTTCCTTGTCTTGTGAAGAAAAAAAAAACTCACTATTAATGATTTTGAAAAAGTATTGTTCTTGGGGAAAGTTATAGATATCAAAGATCTAAGTGCTCTCACAACACTAAATGACATAGCTTCAGGTAAATCTAATACTTTATGGAGCCAGGAAGTCATGAACGCTTACCATGTCATTTCCTTCTATTTTCTCTGGAAGACAAAATATTCTTATATTGTTTCTGTGTGATCTGTTTTCTAGATCATCCAGTTTATTCAAGAGAATAGAGTTTTGTTTTAATAAAACTTCAATATTGTGTTCATCTTCATTTAATCTCCCCTCCATGTCATTTAATGGATCCTTAATGCCAGAGATTTGAGCCTTCTGATGTTGTAATGCCTCCTGAATTTGATCCATTTGTTTTGAACACTTTTATTTAAAATTGTTCAGTTTTGTGTCCAGTCTATCTAATTTTATTGACAGTTCCTGAATGTTGACAAGAACAGACTGGAGTTCTTTTTTAAAAGTAGAATATTGAGAGATGTTTTTTAAGTGACACATTTCAGAGCTGTAGTATAAGGAATTTCCATATAAAAGCTTGATATGAAAAACTTTAAATGACAAGATAGATTTTTGACACTATCTTATAAATAGATTAATATATAAATATATATATATATATATATATATATATATATATATATATAAAATGAATTTTAAAACTGTTAAGATAGCGTAAACATTTTTTATTCCCTGTCAGAAAATGGAAAGATAGCAGAGCAGGAAAAATCTGCTGTTATCCCGTCAGCATCCTGGCCATGCCCCCTCATTTCTCTTCTACCTTTTGATAACCCCAAACATTCCAGATGTAGTTGTCTCTAAATGACTATGCATTATGATATAATGTCATGAATGATCCCACCATCATGCATTGTGATGTATTGTTGTTTTTAAGGTATGTATCTTCCTGTGGTGTTCCATTGTGATGCACTGTTGTTTTAAAGTTTAATGTTATGATAAAGTCCTGTGATTATGCATTATGGTTTAATGGTTTACAGCTTCCTATCACCATGCATTGTAAGACAGTAGTGTTTTAGTAATGTATATCTTACCCTTACAATGCAATGTAATGCAGTAACAATTTAATTATTTGTATTCACCTCTGACCATACAGTGTACTGCATTAATTGATTAATGTTTTCAGTCTTCCTTTGATCATGCAAGGAGATTCAGTAAAAGTTTAATTATGTGTACCTTCCCATGGTAATGCACTATATCAATTCAATTGTATTTTTCTCAGGCCATACATTGGGCCCCACAATTGGTTTAATAGTGTCTACCTTTCTGCAAATATGCATTGTGTAGCAGTAATGATATTATGGAGTCTATCTTCCTGCTGCCATACAGTGTGTTAAAGCAATTGTTCAGTAATGTGCATCTTCACATTACTATGCATTGTGATACACCAAAGGTTTAATGGTGTGTACATTTCCTGTGGCTATATAGTGTGATAAAATAAAAGTGTATTGGTGTGTACATATTCAGGTAGCTATATAGTGTGATGCACTAAAGGTTTAATGGTATATTTCCTATGGCTATATAGTGTGATACAATAAATGTTTAATGGTGTGTAAATCTTCAGGTGGCTATATAGTGTGATACCTTAAAGGTTTAATGGTGTATACATCTACCTGTGGCTATATAGTGTTATACATTAAAGGTTTAATGGTTTTCACATCTTCCTGTGCCTATATACTGTGATACAGTAAAGGTTTATTTTATTTATTTTTATTTATTTATTTTACATTTGTTGACCGGGCTAATCCAACTGGATATATGTCTATTTTCAGTAGTGGCCCAGGGAGAAAAGCTCCAAGACAGATACATTATAACTATATGTATAAGGTTACAAATACAAAACAGTGTTTATAAGGTTACAATCCAGTTAACATAGCAGTAGATACAAAACATTTTACAGTATATTGCAAAACAAATATTTACAATATGGAACAAGAATATTCACATGAGATAGATAAGACTTTCAGGTTTACAATGCCTGAGAATGGTTATATAAGAGTATTGATAACATATTAAACAAGATATCCATGTGAGGTAGATCATAACTGCATGCGGGTTTGCTATTCTTCTAAAGTTTGGAGAAAGAGCATTAAGTTATAATTAGAGAGTAGTTAGGAGAAATTTAGTCATAGAGATAGTGTGTTAGTCAGGGTTAGTGCAAGGGCATAGCCAGTGTGTTCTAAGGTATATTTTGAGTTTTTGTTTGAAGTGGGGTAGGGAAGGAAGTGATGTAAGATCACTAGGTAGAAGATTCCAGTATTTCCCAGTTGTGTTTGGAAAAGAGAGTTTCCTGCCATGTTGTTAGACTAACTAATACTAAGTAGAAGTTTGTTAGCAGAGCGTAAGGTATTAAGATTTTTATATGGAGTAATGAGGTTTGAGAGTATAGGAGTGTTGTTGGGATGGTTGAGGATCTTATGAGCAGTAGTTAGTTGGTTAAAATAAGGCTGATTTTGCAGTTCAAGCCATCCTAGTTGTTTTAGATTCTGGCAGTGGTGAGTTGTAAAGTGATTGCAAGTAGCAAATCTGGCAATGTTATTGTAAGATGTAGTGAGTTTAAGAAGATTCTTCTTGGATAGGTTGGTGTAAATTGGTGAGGCATAGAGGAGTGTTGAGATTAGATGAGAGTGGGCAATAGTAGTTCTGGCTGTTGGAGTGAGAAAATATTTGATCCGGTATAGGGAGCCCATTTTTCTGTTGACTGTTTTTATAGTATTATTAATATGGTTATTAAAGCTGAGGTAACTGTCTATAGTTATTCCTAGGAGTTTGATGGTAGAATCAGGGGATATGAGGGTGCCATTGTTAGAAATAACAGAGAAATCTAACGGCATGGGTTTACGGGTAGGCGTAAAGAGAAGGAGCTTTGTTTTTTTGGGATTCAAGAGGAGGCAATGTTTTAGGAACCAAGTCTCAACTATGTTAAATATTTTCTGAGTTAGGGATTGTAGTTTGGATGAATATTCAGCTGCACAGACTAAAGTTGAATCATCTGCATTCTGAATGCATGTTGCCTGAGGAATAGCTAGGTAGAGATCATTGATAAATATTAAGAATAAGAGAGGGCCTAGGATGGAGCCCTGAGGGACACCAAGTGAGACTGGAAGGTGGGAAGATAGTTTATTCTCCCAGAGCACAGCCTGTTGCCTATTGCTGAGGTAAGAAGTAAACCATTGTACAGCCAAAGTGTCAAGAGAGAGTGATTTCATAATATTTATAAGTAGAGAGTGGTTTACCATATCAAATGCTTTTGAGAGAGCAATAAATAGAGAGGAAGAGAGAACATTGTTATTGTGGTTTTTGTTTATGGTATCAGTAAAAGATAAGAGGGCAGTAGTAGTACTGTGGAATGGCCTAAAGCCATGTTGGCTTTCAGCAAGTATGTTATGTTGAATTAAATGGTTTAGAAGCTGATGGTGAATACATTTTTCCATTATTTTTGCTAAGGGGGATAGTAGGGCTATAGGTCGATAGTTAGAGTATTCATTTGAGTTGCCACCTTTGTGTAGGGGGATAATATGTGAGATTTTCCAGATGTTAGGGATGCTTCCCTCTTTAGTAGTTCTATTAATCAGGATGGATATTGGGTAAGCTACTTCTTTAGCTGCTTTTTGCAGGTATTCGGCTGGGATCTGGTCAGCAGAAGGAGTACAAGGCTTAAGTTTTAGAATGAGTTTATAGATATAATATGTTGAGGTGGGTTGAAATTGGAAGGTGGGAAGAGAGCCAGGAGAAGAGTTAAGAAGACTGCCTCTATCAGGAGCTAGTTGACTGGCTAGAGACTGGATAGCCTCTGTGAAGAAGGAATTGAAAGCATTGGCAGTTTGGATAGGAGTCTCATGTGTTGCACCTGTTGGGGTTGGTGTTCTGGAGTGACCTGGATAGAGGAGTCGATTGATACTTGCCCAGAATTTTTGAGGATTGTTTTGGTTTGTTTGCTGCATTTTACAGTAAAAGTTTTTTTTATCTGAGAGAATTTCTTTTTTTGTCATGTTTCTCATATATCTAAAGCTTTGTGATCTGATGTACTTTTGGTAGTTTGCCACTTAGACCAGGCTTTATTTCTGAGGAGGATTTTTTTCTTGGTTTCATTTGTAAGCCAGGGGGCAGGTTTGGACCTAGTTCTGATAGTACGTTTAGGAGCATGGTAGTCTAGGATTTCTAAAAACTTAAGAGTTGAAATATTTGACAGTCTGCTCAAGTGGGAGGGTTTTTAATTGAGACCAATCACAGGCACTGAGTTCACTCTGGAAAAGGTGTTGGTTAAATTGCTTGTTGGACCGTATAGTCCTATATGAAGTTAGGTGAGAGGTATTAAACTTTTGCCTGATTATGTAAGTCAAGGAATGGTCACTTACATCATTGGGGGGAATACCAACTGTATAATTTTGGTGGTAGTTATTAATAAGGATCCAATCCGAAGTGCTCTCTTTTTTGTTTGGTTTGTTTATTCTTGTTGGGGAGGTAATGGTCTGAGAGAAACCTTGAAGGTTAATGTGAGAGGTAGGATGTTCAGTATTGATGTTCTTCCAATCTATATTAAAGTCTCCTAGGATTATAGTTTCTTGTGGGAAGGATGTTGAGATCCAGCTCAGAATATCCTCTAGAATGCTTATATTGTTTCCAGGAGGTAGATAGATACAAAAGATATATAAGGGTTTACTAGAATTGAGCTGTAATTTGGAAATAAGGACTTCAGCATGGTTGTCTTTTGGTTGGTTATAGGGTATAGGGGTGACTTGTAGCCCATCTTTAAAAAGAATTGCTACTCCCCATCCCTTTCTTTTTATATGGTCAAGTCTAAATATGTTATAACCTGGTGGGCTAATTTCATTATCATGTATTTTAGGTTTTAGCCAAGTCTCTGTCAAACATAACATATCAAAAGAGTGTACATGTAAGAGAGCATGAAGATGGGGAAATTTGTTATTCACACTTTGGATAATGAGATGTGCAATGAGGAGAGAGTTGGAGTGTTTGTTGTGGATGAGGGGAATAGAGGGATTGTTGGTGAGATGTGCAGTGGATAGGACATTATGTGGGCCAGGATTAGGATGTATGTCTCCATCCAGTAAGGAATGTTTTTTTAGTGAAAGCAAAAGATAATGAATGTTACTAATTTGGTATCGGAATTTCTTTGTAGTTAGGTTATTGCATTTAATGTGGGCAAGTCTGTGGTATTTAGCTAGTATGTATCTAGCTGTAATAGTGATATTATTATGGGTGAATGTGAAAGTATGTAGGACTGTTTGTTTTCTTGGATGGTTAGATTGAGAAATATTTTGGTGCTCATAGGATGTTATCAGATATGCTGAGGTTAGTACAGATATGAGTGTGGCACAGAGTAGTAGTTTAGTTAGTGTTGAAGTGGTTTTGGTAGACATGATGGTAGAATTGGTAAGGAAATATTAGGTAGTTAGCAAAGGTATAGGCTAGGAGGAGAGGTAGAGTTTGAGTTAAGATTATAATTAATTAGGGTTAGAGATTGGTTTAGTGAAGAGTAGGTGTGGTTCAGTTATCTAGGATTGTGGTACCATCTGATTGGTTGTGTGTGTACGAGGGTGTGGTTATAGAAGTATAAGTTTAGGGCCACTGGTGGTGGGTGGGAATTGGGGGTAGGGTAGGGGAGCGGAGTGAGCCCACAGGGCGAACAGAGCGGGTAGAGACAAGAGAAGGAAGAAGCATATGAGGAACAATCAGAGAAAAGTGCTCTGAAGGAAGGTAAGTAATGTTATGTGCAAAGAGAGGTAGACAGAGTGGTGGGAGGGATGGTAGGAGAAAGGTGCTAAGGTAGTAATACAATGTAGTGAACTGAAGAGAAGCAAAGTATTGGACAAGGAATTCTGAGAGGAATATGCTATAAGGTAGAGGGATTGATAGAGCTGGGTATGGTTGCCACCTAGTGGACAAAGACAGTAATTACAGAGGTAGATTATTAGTGGGGGGAAGTCTGGTCAAGGGAGGGCATGAGAGGATATAAATGGAATCTATTTCAAAAATGTTGTGGGGGAAAATTCAAACTACAAGGAATGGCTGCAGGCAGTCCTGGCTTAGAAGCAACCTTTAAACCACCTACAAGTAATTAGTCCTGCTCTATACATTTCAGAAAAATGTAGGAAAATAACATACTTTCTTGCTTCCCTTATTACTATTAGGGAACAAGGGTAGGAGGCACTGTGGTGAAGCAGCCGGTAGGAGAGGCTCCTTAGTCTTCAGGCAAAAGGAAAGTCACACTCTGAAATAGTAGGAATAAACCTACGTTAAAAAAACTAAACAATGCTCAGGCAAAAATTAAATTATTTACAATGGCATTCCTACGAAGGAGATTTAATGAAACCCTAGCATCTAGCAGCGAGTGGTATTCAACAGGTATTGTCTCCATGTGGGTATTCAAGAACGCAAGCAATTGAGCCACCTCAGTTAAGAGTACCTGCGCGGGAAACTTTGTGGTAGCGTAGCAAATATGGTCAGCTTATAAGGCTGACTAGATATCTTCACTATAAAGGAAATTAAAGTCGCGCTCTGAAATAGTAGGAATAAACCAATGTTATAAAAACTAAACAATGCTCAGGCAAACAATAAATTAATTACAATGGCATTCCTACAAAGGAGATTTACTGAAACACTATCAACTAGTTTCACTATAATTGAAACTAAAATCGCGCTCTGGAATAGAAGGAATAAACCTATGTTATAAAAACTAAACAATTCTCAGGCAAAAAATAAGTTAATTACAATGGCATTCCTACAAAGGAGATTTACTGAAACGCTAGCATCTAGCAGCAAGTGGTGTTCAACAGGTATTGTCTCCACATGGGTATTCAAGAAAGCAAGCAATTAACTGGATAATCCCATGTTAAAAAACGTGTAGTAAAAAGGCAAGTACTTGAAAACACAGTCGCAAATCGCAATGCAACAGTTACAAAAGAATGAAAGACTAACATCCAAGCAATTACTATTGCAGTACTAAACAGGAAAAATAACCCGTGTTAAAAACCATATAGCATAATGGCAAGTACGTCAAAACACAGTCGCAATTCCCAAAGCAACAGTTAAAAAAAGGACTAACATCCAGGCAGTTACAATTGCATTACTAAACAAGAAAGGTACAATATATGCAGATGTACTTACGGCAGTTAAGGATGCTGGGTACCAGGGACAGACAGCAGCTAGGGCTCTTAATACAGTAAGGAGAGTGCCGCACAAGGCTGCAGGTTTTTAAGGGATAAGAGAGGATGTGAGGTGAGGGGGAGGGACATAGACCTGGAAGTAGGTAGAGTCAGGAGGGGCTAAAGCAGCTACAAAGGGGAAGGGTTATCACAAGGTAGACTGAGACAATATACCTGCAGGAGAAAGAGAGACAGGAATGGACTCAAGGGGAAGGGTTGTCTCACAGTAGAGTGAGATTGTACACCTTAAGGAGAAAGAGAGACAGAACAGGATGGTAGAGGGAAGAAAGTAAGCATGGAAAATAGATAGTAGAGGTATGTAAGACAGGGAAACTAGTCCACAGAGGCTAGTGGGTTAGGGGGGCGGAGTACTAAGAGATGAAGATAGAGACAAGAGAAGGAAGACACATATGAGGAACAATCAGAGAAAAGTGCTTTGAAGGAAGGTAAGTAATGTAGGTGCAAAGAAGGTAGACAGTGTGGTGGGAGGGATGGTAGGAGAAAGGTGCTAAGGTAGTAATACAATGTAGTGAACTGAAGAGAAGCAAAGGAATTCTGAGAGGAATATGCTATAAGGTAGAGGAATTGGTAGAGCTGGGTAAGGGTGCCACCTAGTGGACAAAGACAGTAATCACAGAGGTAGATTATTAGTGGGGGAAAGTCTGGTCAAGGGAGGGCAGAAGAGGATATAAATGGAATCTATTTCAAAAATGTTGTGGGGAAAAATACAAACAACAAGGAATGGCTGCAGGCAGTCCTGGCTTAGAAGCAACCTTTAAACCACCTACAAGTAATTAGTCCTGCTCTATACATTTCAGAAAAATGTAGGAAAATAACATACTTTCTTGATTTCCTTATTACTATTAGGGAACAAGGGTAGGAGGCACTGTGATGAAGCATCCGGTAGGAGAGGGTCCTTAGTCTTTAGGAAAAAGGAGTCAAGTGTCCAAGGCAGGAAATATTGAGAGTAGAGAGCTATGTATTTCTTGCTTCCCTTATTACTATTAAGGAACAAGGGTAGGAGGCACTGTGATGAAGCAGCTGGTAGGAGAGGGTCCTTAGTCTTCAGGCAAAAGGAGTCATGTCCAAGGCAGGAAATATTGAGAGTAGAGAGCTATGTATTTCTTGCTTCCCTTATTACTATTAGGGAACAAGGTGTGTATATCTTCCTGTGGCTATATAGCATGATACATTAACAGTTTAATGTATATATCTTTCTGTGGCTATAAAGTGTAGTACAGTAAAGGTTTAATGTATGTCACTTGCATGACTATAAAGTACAACACCGTATGGGTTTAACAGTGTGTCACTTGCTATAACTATACAGTACGGCACAGTAAAGGCTTAATATTCTGTCACTTACTATGACTATACAAAACAATAAAGGAAAGGTTTAATCAAGAGCCAATTGTCATGACTATATAGTGTAATAAACTAAAGGTTTAATGGTGCATCACTTGCCAAGACTATACAGTATGTCACAGCAATGGTTTCATTTTGTGAATTAACCTCTGACTATGTACTGTATTGCATTGATGGTTTAACAGTGTATCTCTTTTTTTTGCCATGTAATATAATGTACTCCTAGGTCAGTTGTTTAATAAAATGTAATGGCACACTCCAGTGTGGGCAGCCATGGTGATGCAGCGGTTAGCGTTGCCGCCTCACAGCAAGATGTTCTCCGGTTCAATGCTGGGGTGCCTTCTGTGTGGAGTCTGCATGTCCTCCCTGTGATCGCATGGGTTTCCTCCTGGTACTCTGGTTTCTTCCCACATCCCAAAGACATGCTGTTGGTGGATGAGACACTCTAAGGTGGCCCTAGGCATGAGTCCGTGCATGTGTGTACCTTCTGTGGAAGGTTGGGCACCAGGCTGGCAACTCGACACTGTAAAACTCCACTGCCAATCATGAGCAGACAGGTGATCCTCTGTGGTGACCCCTAATCAGGAAAAAGCCAGAAGAAGAAAGGCACACTCCAGTGTAAAGAATCAGTTTTTGTTAGTTACACATTTAATTTTCCATCTATATGACAGTGGTAGGCCAATGTCTGTAACTCAAAATATAATACATGTCCAGAATGTTGCCTAACAACAAATATTTTTGTCTAGATCAATGAATTCAATTTTGCAACTGTTTTCTCTAAATATGTAATCATAAGCACTGTTTTGTACAGGCAGAAAAAATTTGTGTAGAAATTTTTTTTTTTCGGATGTTTTTGGTGACACATATAAAACAATTCTTAGTGTCATTGTTCCAATATAAAGCACTGTTAAGTAATCGTACATATTTGTAATCATGACAATACTTAATTATGCATATTTGTAATTTATACAAAACTAAAGAAAACGTATTTGTCTATTACATTTCAGCTTACAAAGAAAAATTCATCATTAATGAAAAAAGCATTGAAATATGGATTTAAGGGCAATATTGAAAGCAGCTGGTTTTATTTTGCTTCTTGTCATTGGAATACCTGCAAATCTTGCCATTCTGATGTCATTCTTTACTTCTGCAATTTCTGATAAGAAGCTCATGCCAACAGACTTCATTCTTACCAAACTGTCCTTTGTAAATGTTGTTGTTTTACTAGTCCGAGGAATTCCACAGTCTCTTACAGCCATAGGCATGCAGAAGTTATTCAATGACTATGGGTGCAAATTTGTTATCTTTACTTACCGTGTTTGTCGAGCGATGTCTGTATGCATAACAGCTGTAATGAGTATCTATCAGTGTATTGTCCTTTTACCTCCTACAACAAAATTTATGGCATTGAAAAAAAAGGTGTCTCAGAATATTTTTCTTCTCTTCCTTCTTCTATGGTGTATCAACTGTATAATTTACATACCAGCTGGTTTTATGTATTCTCAAGCTGAAGTAAATTCAAGTATTCCCAAGTACGCACTTAATTTAGAGTTTTGTTTTGTTTCCTCATGAGGTATCATACAGAGTCAATGGAATAGTTTTTACCTTTCGAGACTTTTTATTTGTTGGACTTATGACACTTGCCAGCAGCTACATTGTTATAATTCTTTGCAAACATAATAAAAATCTCCAGAACATCAGAAGTCCTGACCAAAAGCAAAAAAGTGCCACAGAATTAAGGGCAGCTAAGGCTGTAGTTATTTTGGTTACATTGTATCTTGTTTTGTTTGGACTTGATAATGCCATCTGGATGTATACCCTTAGTGTTTCTAATGTAGCACCTGCAGTTTCTGATGCCCGTGTCTTCTTTGCCTCACTGTATACTGCAGTTAGCCCTTTGGTAATAATTGGAACAAACAGAAAAATTCAACAAAAGCTGAAATGTACTTCTACTAACATTGAGCATAACAAACGAGAAAGCAGTGTCACACATATAGCTATGAGTAAGGAAGAGAAGAATTATTAAAATAAGTATAGATTGAACATATTTTATTATCATCTTAACCCCACTAAGGTAATCGTATTTTAACATTTTAGAGTTTTTTAATTAAAATTCCTTCTAAACAGAAAAGAAGCATCCCAAAATCCTCACAGACAAGAAATGTAGACTTGTTTACTGTTATGGGTGTACTGTTCTAAAGAAAAGCAGTTAGCAATTCTGTAAAGAATGAACACAGTATAGACATGTTATTGACTGATCTTTGAAATAATACTGTCTCGGTTGATCTTCAGAAGAGTGTAACTTGGAGTTAATTGTATCATTAAATAAACATTAAATGTGACTTACCCTTATTTTCTCTTCTTATAGCACACGGCAATATATGACTGAGTTGATTAATATTTATGAAATGTTGGTTACTCTGATGCTTTGGAATGCTCTTACTTTTGCCTACTATTCAGCACAAATGGCTAAGGATATGTGTACTAACATAATTCATTGTGTATCCTACATTTACATTTGCTGTGTTTCTCATTTCTTACTTGGTGAATAAAATTTACCAATCATTCAACAAGGCTTAAGTTGCTGAGTCACTTTCAAAAGGAATTTTTGTCCATACTGGGACTCAGAAATGAATAATAGGGGATGTAATTTTGAGTATAGGTTAATTCAATTATTTTAGCCATAGATAATTGTGATAAAGGGGAAAATCCACTTCTGAATAAAAGTTTATTTAGTGATTTGTAATATGTGATAGTGGAAAAAGGGGAGTTACAATTTTAAGAAGAGAGAAATTCACTGATTTTACCATTTCTGATGGTGAAAAATCCAACATGAAAATTGTCAGCTGATGAATTCTTTCTGGCTACTACCATCTTACTTAAGTTATAGCTATTTTCTATACTTTATAGCAACTTACCGTGGTGGGATCATAAGTTGATATATATATATATATATATATATATATATATATATATATATATATATGTATATATATATATTTATATTTTATATATATATATATATATGTATATATATATATTTATATTTTATATATATATATATATATATATATATATATATAGTAAGATTTTATGTTATAGTATTTGTAAAACAGATTGAGTATTAGAGGTGACGCTAACAGTGCATGCATGCTTTTATATATTTATAACATGATTTTGATGTTTGGCATTGTATGCTTGCTACACATATTGGCATTTATAGCTCCGTGTTTTCAGTTGTTTGGCATAGCTTTGCCCATGATGTTAATATAGAATGGTACTACAGTTAAGACAGTCCCTCTGACTCAACAAATTCTGTGCAAGAATAAAGTTATTCTTGCATGGAATGGTTTGTGTCTGTGAACGAGTGCAGGTGGCATGTCCAAGTAGTTCACGGACACTGAACATGTCCCTTGCACTCAAGAAAGTACCGTACAGCACTTTCTAAGCTGAACTGCCATAATATTAGAGATTTACTCTAATATTATGCCAGTATTTCAGTGTCCGTGGACAATGAAATTAAATAATGCTCATTTTAGTGTCTGTGGACACTGAAAAAACATCAGCATAAAGAAAGCAATGCAGGAGTGTGGAACAGATTCTGTGATACACCCCCTGCATTGCTAAAATGCCGTACAACACCTCTGCAACCTGCTAAAGCAGGAAATGTGTGCAAATGCACAAATAATGGGGGATAAATCCCTTAAAAGGGTAAAGCACACATGTTGCCCACTAAACATAGAAAGTTGATAGAAAACAGGTCATGCAGTGGCATGAATTACTGAAGGGTAGAAGTCTGAAAGCAAATCTATGCCCTTATTCCCTTATAGCAGTACATGTTGGCAAAGGCACAAATAACGGGGGGGGGATAAATAATAAATTAGGAACACGTCTGAAAAATTACCCTCACACACTTATAAAGTTGATAGAAAACAGGGATATGTATTAGCAGGAGTCCCTGAAAGATAGAAGCTTGAAAGTCAAATGAATGCCATTATTTCACAATTGCAGTCCTCAATGAGTTGTCAGAACATCAGTAGACCCACTAATATAACATAACAATATAATAATAATATAAACTTTTTTTCTAGCCTAAGGAAGCCAAAGGAATGTTTAAGCACAGCTAAGTGGGTGTGCGTGTTATGGCCATCTGCTTAGCATAGCTTAAACATCCCCTAGGAGATAAATGCAAATACAGAGCTAAAATTTCCAAGCCAAGATAGTGTAGTGGTTAGAATCCAGACTTTACATACAGGTGCTGATGGTTCCTGTACCAAGACAAGCAACTTATTTTTCTAAGAGAAGTAGTGTTAAAATTATTTTTGTAAACTTAAAATATGTAGCAACTGTTTTTTTGTCAACCAGGGTAGTGTAGCAGGTCCAAAAGTGAGATGTCAGTGTAGAAAAGATGTGAAACCCCCATATAAACAGAAGTGCCCCATACAGTATATTCACAAAAGAATATAATTTGATGAAAGCACATAAGGGGATGTCATGGAAGGCAAACATAAAATTATAATGTCAGTAATGATGAATCAATTCCACAACCCTAATACTTTACAAAATGAAATATGAGCAATGCCAAGTAGTGCTCAGCTATGCTAAGTGGGTGTAAGCATTGCTTAAATGTAAATACTAAGCAATAAGTAGCCCAGCTAAGTGGATTTGTGCACTGGTACATATTGCTAAATGAAGACAACACAGATTAAGCATCTGTCCAGTTAACCGTGTGTTGACATCACTTACCATCACGCAAACCTGCTTACAACTGCTTAAAACTGCTTTAATCACTCTGTTTCCATCAGACACCATTCTGCCTAGCAGCAAAACAATCAGCTCTGCCAGGTCTTGAACACAGGGCCCTGTACACCATAGTCAAAACAAGGTAACACTACACCACTTGAGTTGTAAGGATTGATGATGCTTTTTCAAACATATCATACAGTAGAGTCATTCAACAGTAGGGAAAATATTCCGTAGAATCATATACATATGTATATATATGTATGGAGATGCATATATATATGGAAAAATATATACATTATATATATATATATATATATATATATATATATATATATATATATATATATATATATATATATATACACATGCAGTGGATATAAAAAGTTTACACATCCCTGTTAAAATGCCAGGTTTTTGTGATATAAAAAAATGAGACCACAATAAGTCATTTCAAAACTTTATCCATGTTTAATGTGACTTATAACCTGTACAATTCAATTGAAAAACAAACAAATCTGTTAGGGGAAAAACATTTAAAAAACAAAAAACGTACAGTAAGCTGGTTGCATAAGTGTGCATACCCTTTTACTAATACCTCATTGAAGCCCCTTTTGATTTAATTACAGCATTCAGTCTTCTTGGGTAGGAGTCTATTAGCATGACCCATCTTGACTTAGCAATATTTTCCCACTCTTCCTTGCAAAATTGCTCCACATCTTTCAGATTGTGAGGGCATCTCTTGTGTACAGCCATCTTTAGGTCACCACACAGAGTTTTTATTGGATTTAGGTCTGGGGTCTGGCTGGACCATTCCAAAACTTTAATTTTATTCTGGTGAAGCCATTCTTTTGTTGATTTAGATATATGCTTGTGGTCATTGTCATGTTGAAAGGTGAAATTCCTCTTCATCTTCAGCTTCCTAGCAGATGCCTGAAGGTTTTGGGCCAAAAGTGACTGGTATTTGGAACTGTTCATAATTCCTTATATCTTGACTAAAACCCTAGTTCCAGCTGAAGAAAAGCAACCCAAACCGTTATACTGCCACCACCATGTTTCACCATGGGGATGGTGTTCTTTTGGTGATACGAAGTGTTGTTTTTGTGCCAAATATACCTTTTGGAATTGTGGCCAAAAAGTTCAGCCTTGCTCTCATAAGACCATAACACAATTTTCCACATGCTTTTGGGAGACTTGATGTATTATTTTGCAAATTTTAGCAGGCCTTGGTGTTTTTCTGTCTAAGAAAAGGCTTAGATCTTGCAACCATACTCCCTAGCCCAGACATATGGAGAATACGGGAGAGTGCTGTCACATGTAGTACACAACCAGTACTTATTAGAAATTCCTGCAGCTCCTTCAGTGTTACTGTAGGTCTCTTGTCAGCTCCCTGACCAGTTTTCGTCTTGTCTTTTCATCCATTTTGGAAGGATGTCCAGTTCTTGGCAATGTCAGTGTTGTCCCATATTTTCTCCACTTTTTGATGACTGTCTTCACTGTGTTCTATGGTATATCCAATACTGTGTAAATGTTTTTGTACCCTTCTCCTGACTGATACCTTTCAACAATGAGATCCCTTTGATTCTCTGTAAGCTCTCTGCAAGCCATGGCTTTTGCTATAGCAGGCAACTGAGTAAATGTCAGGAAAATCCTACTAGAATAGCTGAACTTTATTTGGGGTTAATCAGAGTCTCTTTAAATGATGGCAGCTGTGTACCCAAGAAGACTAAATGTTGTAATTAGATCAAAAGGTGCTTCAACAAAGTATTACATTTAAGGGTGTGGCCACTTATGCAACCAGCTTATTTTACATTTTTTATTTTTTATATTTTTTCCCCTAGCAGATTTGTTTGTTTTTCAATTGAATTGTGCATGTTACAGGTCACATTAAAGGTGGGAGAAGTTTTGAAATTATTTATTATGGTCATATTTTTTATATCACAAAAAACTGACATTTTAACAGGGGGTGCATAAACTTTTTATATGCACTGTATATATATATATATATATATATATATATATATATATATATATATATATAGAGAGAGAGAGAGAGAGAGAGAGAGAGAGCAGAGTCATACCTCACAGCCATACCTCTCAACCTCTTAGTGCAAGAAATCTGGCCAAAGGCTGTCCAAATGGGGGCACAATGGGCCTAAACTAGGGACATGTTTTAAATATTGCTCTCATAAATGTAGAATGTTGCCAGAGAGACAGGGTTGGTTTCAGCATATATGTTCTGAAGGATATGAGTACGAAACCAAAATTTATGTCATCATTTACTGTCAGAAATCCTCAGATCATCACAGTGAATACCAGGGATATAAAAATAATGAATCTGTGGAACAGACCAGAAATATGAGCAATAAACCTGGACATACTGCAGCAATCTGGACAGTCAAGAAGTTGGCCCAGAATCCCTTAGTGCAATGAATCTGGACCAAGCCTGACAAAGCGGGGAGAGAAAGTCATGAAAATAGTGACACATCTGAAATACTGGAGTAGAGAAGGTGACACAGTTGCTGCAGTAACCACCCTCATGTCTGTCCTAACATATATTAAATAAAGGGGGAAAAGTCCAACATTCCATTACGTCTCACTAGTTAGTGACTCAAATCCTCAAATCATCCCACTGGTGTGTCAGAAATACACAAAACTTATGGGGGCCAGGCATCAGTACATCCTACAAATATCTGGACATAACATCACATTAGGGAAACTACACTCAGCTGCTAAGCATGTCACCAAGCACTGTGCAAACTACAGTCAGACTGACACAAAACTAACCGAAATCTGCTTGGGAGAATTACACATGTATTGGCAAATATATCAGGCACTACAGGGATGTAGCAGCACTGAAAAACAGACACCAGTGTGAAAGTGCATACCCACAACCAATCCCCCACAGTCACAGTGACATACTGGCAAGCCAAAGGAAAAGTACAGTATAAGGACTGTGTGAACAAAAAAAATCTCAACATGTTTGCCACTCACACACTCCCCCTACATATAATGGCACAATTCACAGTGTAGTATGACACCTGACTGTGGTATGGGACATGTCTCAGTCTGCTCCTACAAACATATACAGCCGATAGACCATCAGAAACAGGAGCAGCATGCACAGCCAGGTAGAAAATGAGCCATAACACATACATCCACCCCCTCCCTACACAGGCCAAATGACATTGACACACTACACTGCTGCACAATCCTGATAGTTTGTCAACAATTGCCAGAAATACACATACCTCTCAAATGTACAGTCCCATGAATATTCAGGCTTTCCCCTCATATATAAGGCCTCTTCCACATAACATGTCTGGCAGTCTGATACATCACTAGGATGATATCAGGAATGTAGGCACCAAATAATCATATACCATACCTATCAACCTCTTACTAAATTACATCTGGACAAAGCCTGACATAATTGGTGGACAGAGGCCCAAAAACAGGGACATATTTGAAATATTGCTGTTATAAACTGAGAAAGTTGCTGGTGTAAATGGGTTAGTTGTAACATATTTTTTCTGAGGGATATGAGATCCGAAATACAAATGGATGTTAGCAGCTTCTGACTGCAATCCCCAGAGTATGCTATTGATTTTCCAAAGACAAACAATGTCTGAGGAATACACAAAACATCGAAGTCAAAACTCTGACCATTCTGTGGATAGCCCTACAGTTCAGAGTTATGTCAAACACATAACACTGTCAGAGTAAAAATCATGCAGGAACTCCATGTCCAGACAAACACTGTTAGACTAGCATTAATGCCGATGTATAACAGCAATATGTACATTCTGTCCCTATGTCTGGAACATTCACCCCATTTTGTTGGCCTGCCTCCACAGTTTGGGTTGTAAGGGGTAATCCCAAATACCCACTGTGATGCTGTTGTTCACACACCTCCATGAAGTCCCCCTCACTGGCAAGGAAAAGGGCCAATGCCTACAGGAAGTACTCAGTTATAGGAGTGTGGTGCCATGCCATTGGCTATATGAATAACAACACAGCTGTTCTGCATGCAATTAGCAAGTGGGGGGCACCAATTGGTGCACAGGCCATTAGCTGCTCATGAGCATTACCTACAAAAGGCAAGCTGCTACCTCTGCAGAACAGATGGAGAGAGAGAGAGAGAGAGAGAGAGAAATAAAACCAAGCAGGATATAGCCACCTACACTTGGAAAAAAACAGGTATTTCAAACAAGTAAGCATGTAATGGACTGCAGTAGTGGGTATGTAAGAATGGGAAATTGGAAGTTTAACATATATGTCTCAACAAGACTTGCTGTACTGATATATTCCTAAACATAACCTATGGTCATAGCATCTGGGTCTGTCTGCATTGACATAGATCATAGGTCAGGTCCCCAAGTCACCCCAGGAAAGGATGGCTCACATATGACTATTACTGAAGTGTGTGTTTAACAATACTGACTTTGACAATGCTAAGCCAGCTACTGGGATGGTGTACATATCCATATCCTACTTGTGAATACAACTAAGATATATTTGTTTGTCTCAGAAATGTGAGAGACCTATACATGGTATTTGCATAGTAAAGTACTGTTGTAGATGTGTGTGTTGAACTGCATGTGATATACTGAGCTCATACCATTTAACTGTCCAGTGTTATGCACACTGACCATATGTGTGCCTCATATTTGTAGTCATTTACTCATAGAGTTGTGTTATGTCTGGCAAATCCTTGACAAATCTATGAAGACTGACATTACAACATCTCCTTCTTTTTCCTCTGGCTGTTCCCACTAGGGGTCACCACATTGGATCTTTACCATCATTTTCCCAATGTACTCAGCATCCCTTCTCAGCACATGTTCAAACCAATGTAATCTTGCCTCTCTGGCTTAGTCTCAAAACTGTCCAACATGGGCAGACTCTCTCATATACACATTGCAAATCTTTTCACCCTCATCACACCCAGTGCAAATCCTAACATCTGTAACACTGTCACGTCCAGCTTTGACTTCTGCCTTTATGTCAATGCCCCTGTCTCCAACCCATATAACATAGCTGGTCTCACTACCCTCTTGTAGAACTTCCCTTTCACTTTTACTGGTACTCGTCTGTCACAGATCACTCCTGACACTCTTTTCCACCATTTCCATGCTTCCTGAACTATCTTATTCACCTTTTCTCCACAGTCGTCATTACTCTGAAATGTTGATCCCAATCATTTAACCACATCCACTTTTACCAACTCTACTTCCTGCATCAACATTCCGCTATCCTCCCTCTCATTCACACACAGATATTCTGTCTTAGTCCTGCTGACCTTCATTCCTCTCCTCTCTAGAGCATATCTCCACCTCTCCAGGGTCTCATAAATCTGTTCCCTACTCTCACTACAGACAACAATGTCATCTGCAAACATCATAGTCAACAGGGACTCCTGTATGATCTTGTCTGTCAACCTGTCCATCGCCATTGCAAATCAGAAAGGGCTCACAGCTGATCCCTGATGTCATGCCACCTCCATCTTTAATGCATTCATCACTTCCATTGCAGACCTCACCACTGTCACACCACTCTTGTACATATCCTGTACCACTCTTACATATATCTCTGCTACTCATGACTTCCTCATACAATACCACAACTTCTCTTGAGGCACCCTGTCATATGCTTTCTGTATGTCCAGAAAGACACAAATCAACTCCTAACCTTCTCTGCACTTCTCAATTATCATTGCATCTATAGTGCTCTTTCCTGGCATGAAACCATACTGCTTACCACTACTCATTACCTCCCTGCTTACCTACTCTTACCCATAACTTCATGCTGTGAGTGATCAATGTTATCCATCTGCAGTTACTACAGCTCTGCACATCAACCTTATTCTTAAAACTGTACCCAAGCACTTTCTCGCCACTCCTCATGCAACCTCTCACTTTCCAAGATATCAGTAAACAATCTGGTTAAAAACACCACTGCCATTTCCCCCGAACACCTTCATGCTTCCACAGGTATGTCATGTGGACCAACAGGCTTGCCAGTATTTATCCTCTTCATAGCTATCCTTACTTCCAACTTGGTAAGCCTTTGCACTTCCTGATTCACTATGCTTCTATCCGTTTCAACTTCCTGCTTTAAAACTTGAGTTTGCCCGGGTTTGTGCTTGTATATTCCTCGGTGGATCCTCATGGGGCATCCAGCAGAGAATTGCAGCAGCAGAAAGGAGAGAGTGATACTTAAATTGCTAAAAAGATCTGCATTCTGCTTGGTTTTGGTTGCCGCACATGGTCGTAAGTGTTTTACAACTGTGTTTAATTAATTACTTGCATTTCTGCCATATTTTCACATTGCACTTGCCTGATCATTAGTTTGACATTTTATTTTACTGTTACAGGCTACACATGTGTGCGCTAGCCTTTTAGAGCCTTGTTAGTGTAATTTGTTTGTGCTTTTGCAACTTCTGAAAAAAAAAATCTATCTTCTGCAAAAATCCTATCTACCTCCTCGTTTCCCACATTTCCTTAAACTAGAATAGTCCAGATCCCAGATTTGCTGATTTCTGGATTGTGTTTTTTGTTGGGAGTGGACCAGATCTTGCAGGGATAGAGGGTAGTCTTGTAGCCTATCAGTGGAAGTGGTAAGTTCTGAACAACCTATCTATTGCTAGGGAAGTGGTTTCCAGCTCTAGTTTGTTTTACTATTAGCAGTTTTGGGCTGCTTCTCTCCCTTTCAACTTCCTGCTTTAAAACCCGAGTTTGCCTGGCTTTGTGCACTGTGCAGCTCTGCTCAGCTAGGGTTAATCTACTCCTGGTGCCAAAAAGTCTGCTCTTCAAATTTTCCCTTAGAACTTGCTGCTTTTTCAGTAGTAGCTCTAAAATCTGAACTCCTGTGACCAGCACTTGCTCTAGTACAGCTAGAAAGCACTAAAGAAGCCATAAACTAATACAAGCACTAAAATCAAATCATAAGCACTAAGAAGCTAAGCTGCAAGTACCTTGCCAAAGTAAGGAAAAACAGCTCTTGTACTCTACTATAAAGCACCATACCAGGCATGTCCAAGGGTCAGCTACCAATGATTTCTCTTATCTACCTAGTGAATCTGGGCATACTGGGACAATGTAGCAATTGCCTCATGTACACAGACAACCCTCACCTCCTACCAACAAATACTACAACTTGCGAGAGATGAACTTACATAGCTAAACTAGAAGCAAAGCTCTCTCCAGCAAAGACTGTATTAGACAGTCAAGAGGAGAAGGTGAACATCTGCACTACACCTCAAGCAACACATAGCCCTACAGAACCCAGACCATCAACACCCACACATAGTAACACAAAACTAACATATGCAGAGGCCCTTAACATTAACCTACCCAAGAAACAAAGACCTCCGAAGCTGATACTCAAGTGAATGCCAATTACTACTAATAAAACACATAGCTAACAACACCAGTGTGCCACCCACTAAGGCCAAACCATGTACCAAACACTTTAGTCATAGGAGACGCTATAGTCAGGCACACTGATGTCCCACTTACCAGGCTGAATAAGGAGAAAGTTACAGTCAGCTGCCTGTCGGCTGCCTGGATCCGCCACATAAGGCATGCACTCAAGTCACTCCACAAGTACAAATATGACTCTCTTTGTCCATGTTGGCGTGAATGACCTGAGATGTACCTCCTTGGACTACATGAAAACAGCCATGGAGGAGCTTTCTGATCTTGTAGCTTAGGCAGGTATGACCTTAACCCTGAGTAGCATCATGCCATCACCCAGAATGATACCACAGTCCAAGGACAAATGATTGACTTCAACAATTGGCTAAGCTTCTGGTGTCATTCTAAGGGGATCCAGTATCTGTCTGCCTGGGAAGACATGATCGACAGACCACGACGCTTTGCCATAGATGGCCTGCATCTGTCGCCCTTGGGATTCCGGATACTGCCCAAGGCTCTTGCCACCCCATAGTGCCTTTTTAGGCAAGCTTCAAAAGACAAATCCACCACCATAACAGGTACATGCAGGCAAAATTTAGGGTAATAGGTCAGTACTAGGCTAACTACCCTTGCGAGCCATTTTAAGCCTAGCCAATTATCCCTTGTGAGACTCAAACCCTGCACCTTGAGTTTACAAGGCAAATACCTTAACCATTAGGCCACTCTCCCAACCCCAAGAAGAAACTCTTAGGTTCATAGGTTAGCATTAGGCTAACTGCTCTTGTGAGTCATTGTAAGCCTAGCCAATTATCCTTTGTGAGACTCAAACCCTGCACCTTGTGTTTGTAAGGCAAACACCTTAACCATTAGGCCATCCTCCCAACCCAGATGCTACT
This sequence comes from Protopterus annectens, assembly GCF_019279795.1. NCBI lineage: Eukaryota > Metazoa > Chordata > Ceratodontiformes > Protopteridae > Protopterus > Protopterus annectens. The sequence continues at coordinate 527,530,712 of NC_056739.1, read as the reverse complement.
CAATGCTAGAAGTCTAAACCTCAAAATGCACTCGCTCAAGGCACACTTAAAAATGGAGAACATGGACATCTGTGCAGTAACTAAGACCTGGTTCAATGGTCCAGAGAGCACCCCAGCATGACCGGGCTATAATTCATACCACACCTTTTGGCCACCTAACCTGGACTGAAACACTAAAGGTGGAGGTATGTCCATATTCATCAAAGATACCCACACCTCCAGACTAGTTGCCAAGCATAATGCATCAGAGATTATCCGAGTCCAACTAACTCTGGGCAAGACCACAATCCAAATTGTTACTTGCTACAGATCCCCCACCATGCCTCAGGAGTCCCACTCCACATTTCTTGAAACACTGGAAAATATTAAGGTGCAACCCAACACCCTAATACTGGGAGATTTCAACTACCCCACCATCAACAGGGAAAACTACTCATGCACTAACTCTTATGCTCAATATTTTTTGGATATCATAAATTCAAATGCCCTGCATCAACTTATCCTCACCCCCACCAGGGGCAGCAATATCCTGGACCTGGTCATTACCAACATGGGCGACTGGTGTTCTGCACCAGAGGTCATCTCCTTCTTGGTCAAATCTGACCACAAGCTAATCAGCCTAGACATCCACATCCCACCACCACCCCCCATTAGGGAAACCACAGTAAAAAGTTTCTTCAAAGCCAACTTCATGCTTCTGAAGACAGAAGTGGCAAACTTCACGACACCCATGCAGCCAGATAATAGAGATACGATTGCTGAATCCTACAAAAAGGCACTTTCTAAGCACCTACATGAGTGCATGGATCATGCATCCCTAACAGAACCAAAACACTATCCTCCAAAAATGGAAGCCAATCTGTTGGTCTCCTACCATAAATAAACTCTACAACAGAAGAAAAAAACTGTTGCAAAAAAGAGTAAAATCCCATGACTGGAAGAACTCCCTGGTCAACTTCAGTAAGAACTTGAGATCCCTCATAAAATCCTCCAAAGCTAGTTATGAAAACAAAATAGCCATTGACTCTAAAGACACCCACAAAGCATTCTATAGCTATGTCAAGAATCTAAATGGCAACACTCAGATCTGCTCTGAGTTACAGCACAATGGCACTAAATATACAGAACCAACTGATATTGTCAATATCCTGGCAGATAGGTTCAGTGCTAACTTTACCCACCCCCTTACCCCTAAAGGACCCATCTCTATACCGGAGGAATGTGAAGCTCCTGAAATCACGGTTACACAGGTAAAAAACTCACTCTCCAAAGCCAAGAACACAGCATGTATGGGTCCTGACAACATCCCAGGCTGTGTTCTATATGAACTACAGAACGAACTGGCACCACACCTAAGCACCATGTTCAGTCATAGACTCACCTCAGGCTTTGTGCCCACTGAATGGCGGACGGTGACTGTTATCCCTCTCGACAAAAGGGGAGTCACCATGGACCCCGGCAACTACCACCCCATTAGCCTAATGAGCCTGGTATGCAAGGCCATAGAATGTATCATCATGGAACTTATAAACAAAGACATTAGTAACCTCCAAACACTGTACCCCACCCAGTTTGGGTTTCTAAAAGGAAGATCATGTCTCCTAAACCTGATTGACTTCTTTGAAGCAGTCACTAAAGCTGTAGACGAGGGTAAGGGGGTTCACACAGCCTATCTAGATCTCTCAAATGCTTTTGACACAATCCACCACTCTGAAATTATAAATAAACTCACAAAACTAGATATAAATCCCTGTGTCACAAGATTGGTTACCAACTGGCTCACCGACAGAACCCACACCGTGAAAGTAGCAGACTCAAAATCCAACTCCAGACCAGTGACAAGTGGAGTACCACAAGGATCAGTCCTGGGTCCCCTCCTGTTTGGCATCTACTTTTCTGAAGTACAGGTTAGCACAGATGGCATTTGGGTAAGGAAGTTCACAGATGACTGCAAACTAGGAGTGATAGCTGAGTCCCCAAATGATGTGGACATCCTACAGAAGGGCCTCACGGAGACAGATGCCTGGTGTCAGCGCCATGGCCTCAAGCTCAATGCCAAAAAGTGCACTGTCATCCCCTTTGGTAAAAACTCTGTACTCATAAGCTACCATATTGGTGGTAGTCTACTTAACACCGAAAGTGTGATAAGAGACCTTGGGACACAGGTAGACAGCAGCCTCTCCTTCAATAAACACATTGCCACAGTAGTCAGGAAATCCTTCTACATGGCACACCTCATCACAAAAGGCTTCTCATCCAGGAAAAAAGAGGTCATTGTTCCTATCTACTCGTTACTCATCAGACCCATTATAGAGTACAATACCCCCTTTTGTATGTACCTCACAAAACATCTGTAACAACTAGAAAGGCCACAGAAATACCTCACAAAGAGGATTACTGGCCTCAAATAGATGCCCTATGCAGACAATCTCAAAACACTCCAGCTTTATTCCATCAGATATCACCTACTCAGTGGCGATCTCTACCTAACATACAAAGCTATGTCAAAGCCTGAGCAGTTGGATATGCTCCACCTAAAGAATTCCCAATCACTCTGAGCTACACTCTCTAGGGGACCTAAACCTTCTCACCACATTAAACAGGACATGCTGGAGGGATAGATTCCTCTCCCAGAGACTTCTCATACTCTGGAACAAACTACCTATCTTTATCAAGCAAAGCTCCTCACTAGCTCTCTTCAAGAAAAGTTTTGATGACTGGATGGGAAATAGGAAATTCACCCTGGGGATCACTTCTGTGGCTCTGCTTGACAGGGGCACAGGTAAATAATCTTCTTTGGTGGTGAAAGCCAGGGTACCTTTTTGGCTAGGCTGTATAGGACCTAGGGCCAATAGCCTAATACCTACCTATGAACCTATGAACCTATATCCACATAATCCAACCTTCTCTCTCTCATTCTCTTCATTCATCAGCCTCTAAAAGTATTCTGTCCATCTGCTCAACACACTCTCCTCACTTGTGAGTATGTTTCCCTCATTATCCTTTATCACCCTTACCTGCCGCACATCTTTCCTAATTCAGTCCCTCTGTCTAGCCAATTGGTAGAAGTCCTTTCATCCCTCCTTAGTGTCCAACCTGTCATACAACTCTTCATATGCCTCATCCTTAGCCTTTGCCACCTCTCTCTTTGCCATGCACCTCATCTCCTCATACCTCTGTCTACTTTCCTCATCTCTTTGACAATCGCACTCCTTCTTCCCCAACCTCTTTCCCTGTATGCTATCCTGTACTTCCTCAGTCCACCACCAAGTCTACTTGTACTCCTTCTTCCATCCACATGTTACACCAAGCACCTTTCTAGCCATCTCCCTTACTAGCTCTGCTGTATTTTCCCAGATATTTGGTAAATCATCACTGCCACCCACTGCCTGTCTTAACTCATCCTTGAACTCCACCTCACAATCACCCTTTTCCAGTTTCCACCATTTGATCCTTGGTGCTGCCCTCACACTCCTCCTCTTCTTGATCACCAGTGTCATGTTACAGACTAACGTTCTATGCTGCCTAACTACACTTTCCCCTGTCACCACTTTACAGTCTCCAACCACCTTCAAACTAGCCCTCCTACATTGGATATATTCCACCTGTTTGCATCTTCCTCCACTCTTGTATGCCTCCCTATGCTCTTCCCTCTTGTTATAGTATGTATTCACCACAGCCATGTCCATCCTTTTTGCAAAATCCACTACCATCTCACCATCTCCATTGCTTTGCTTAACACCATACATACCCATCACTTCCTCATCCCCTCTGTTCCCTTCACCAACATGCCCATTGAAATCTGCTGCAATCACCACTATCTCACCCTTGGGTGCAGTCATCATCATGTCATCCAACTGACTTCAAATTTCTCTTTCTTATCTATCACACAACCAACTTGTGTAGCATATGCACCAACAACATTCATCATGACACCATCAATTTCCAGCTTCATAAACATCACTCTAGCAGACACTCATTTCATCCTCCACAAACACTCTTGGCATACTGTTCCTTCAGGATAACCCCTACCCCCTTTCTCCTCCCATCCACACCATGATAGCACAATTGTGACCTTCATCCGATACACCTAGCTGAACTCCTGTTCCACCTGGTCTCTTAAACACACAATATATCAACCTTCCTCTGGCCATCATATCAGCTAGCTCTTTCCCTATACCAATCAAACTGCCAGCATTAAAAGTTCTTACCCTCACTACCACACTCATAGCCTTTCTCTTCTTTTCCTGCCATATGGGTGTTGGGCATCCTCCAGAGTATGTCTGTCAATGCAAAGGCTACTGTGCTATCAAATGACTCAAGTGTGTTACAGCAATATTAAGAAAGTGTCACTAATTTTCTTCCATTGCCTCCTACGTATGTGTGGCATCCTACAGATGTCCTCCTCTAATGGATTGAAAGGGTTGACTGGGCAGCAAGAGTGTGAATAGAGTGTGCCATACTGACATAGAACAGAAATGTATATCAGGTATTACCTGTGAACATGTCAGTATGAGTAGGTATATCTGGCTGCCTCATAACAACAGACATGGGATGTAAAATGTCAGGTCAATAAGCTGTACATGTACACATGTGTAATCTTAGTTACTGTGCATCCAACACAGTGGCATTTCTACATCTACTTGTTGTTGCATTGCCCTGACACAGCCATGGGTACTACAATAAGCATGATTATCAGTTTGAAATTTGAGAGGTGGCCAAACTGTGTTATGACTTTGTGTCCATGCCTTCTACAAACAGCAATATGAACACCTACATAGATGTATGCCTCAGCAATACCTTACTTGTAAAACCTGCCTCCACCAAAGTAGGGTAATCCCCTTTTTCCAGACAGCAGCAATACACAAACCACAGACTTGGTCCCTATATTGGCTGTACAAGGAAAAGTAGGAGCAGGCACCAACTTGGCATCACATCAGCCTTTGTCTGAATAACCATATAAGGTCTCAGGTGGATTACTGTAAGGCTAACTATGAGTACAGATTGGACAAATCCACCAAGGCAAATCACAAGGCAATCTTCACATATGTCTACAATCTCAGATGCAGCAAATTAGCCCACCCTGTAATGGTGGTTAATCAGACCACATACACACATAACATAGCTATAGCCAACCTGCTGCAGATAGGTTTAGGGCAAACATCACCCCCCTGGCTCAGCATCACTATAGGTGGATATGCACAGCACCCACACCCCTCCCCTCATCACCAGTGAGCAGGTACATATTTCCTACTGAAAGGTAACAAACATAAGTATCCATGGGAACAGACAACATCCATGTCTGCATTCTGCATGAACTCAGGCATGTGTTCCCAGCTCCATTACACACTAAAGTCACACCAAGCCTCTGCACTATCCACACCCCATCCACATGGAAGATGGCCAATGTCATTCCTCTACACAGACATGAATGAGGAAAAGAGGATTATGCAATTAACTGGTCCTCACTGGGGGTAATATGATACATCAGGACCACCACCATGAGTGCAATGCAAGCTAATACTGTGCTGATAGAATATAAGGGTATGGTGTGGTTGTGAGTGGTGGCTACTGGTATTCATTGTAGCTGTTCAGGTTCTGTACATACTGTTGCCAAATGTATGAGGTCCTGTGATATATTTCCCTGTTTATGTCTTCCATGCGCAATGTCGCATCAGTGAAGGGCAACCTTTTCAGCCGTTGAGACCATATAATCATAGAAGCCATACTACAGAACAGGTCTATATTATAACATCGAAGTTTTACAACTTTGAATGTTATAATATCAAAGCCAGTAGAGCGAAACACCAGGAAACTGAACAGTGAGAATAGCATTTTTTTCCCATGGAAAAAATTCACTGTTCTGACAAACATACACACAGCACAAGCAGACCAAAATAAATAATCCACACACACACACACACACACACACACACACACACACACACACACACACACACACACACACACACACACACACACACATACACTTCACAAAACCCTACACTAAACCATACATACTCCACTAGTTATCCAATTACCTTAACCCAACCCTAACCCTAAGGTTCGTCACTATCGCACACTCACCTTACCCGCTCCCTAACCCTAACCCATGCCCAATCGCACACTCACCTTCGTTCGCACACTTACCTTAACCCGGTCCGTAACCTTTGCTCCACAGTCAAGGAAATAGTGAAGCTGCAGAAACGGCCCACTGAACACTTTCCCTAGGAAAGTATTCGGTGTTCTGCAGCTTTGCTATTTCCAGCATTCACTCAACTGGGTTTGATATTATAACATTCGAAGTTGTAAGACTTCGATGTTATAATATAGTCCCCTAAAGAACCAAGCCATAATGTTTGGCTGGAGCCAGCGACATCTGTAGAAGAGGACCAGCCTGTGGGATGACTTTGTCCACAGGGTAAATGATGTCGGCCTGCACTCATGTACATACGAGCAGGTCCGGCACTGTGCAACTGACTTCATATGCCATGCCCGGCAAAGGGCTCCTACTGTGGCCAGGGACCACGCAGCCACAGGTGGGGGTCCAGCCATGTAGTCCCTACTGACATCCACCAAGGAGCTCCTCACCAACCTTGGGGCACCCATCCCAGTACAACATCAGGGTATAGACCTTCACATGCTGGAGGTGGGTGGCACCCAGACAATGGACAAGGAGCATGCAGGTAAGGTCCCAGTGGAAATTGCTAGACTAGTGTAGCACAAATACTTATATCTGTAGAGTATCTACATGCATGTGCCAGGTCTGATTGCTGTTGTGGATGGGGTTTTCTAATGCACAGAAGTACACATCTATGGTGCAGAACAGCAAATTGTGTAGTATTGGGGGTTGTACTCTAAATGTGCAGACATGGTGCATCCATCCGATACCAATGCCACATGTGAGTCTGCTGACAAATGCTCTCTTCCACAACTACCTAGCTCTCTCTGGTCTGCATGTGGGACAGCAGCCTAAAGCTGGTGAGTATGGAATTGTTCTGTTGTGGTTTGCCAATACCCTAGGCATGTGAAGGGTATGCAATTTACCATGCACACAACTGTCACTCATAGACATATTGCTTTATGTGCATGTTCACTTGTCGTGGGGTTAACTGCATTACATCACAGTGGTCACCCAATAGGCCTATCTGAAGAGAATGTAACATTCCTGTAGCATACCTCACAACCTGTCAGTGCAAGACTTCTAGACAGAGACCAACAAAATGGGGGTGACAAACGCCCTAAGGCAGGGACATGTGTGAAATATTACTCTTATAGAGTGGACATAAACAATGTACATACCCCTGTTAAAATGGTTAGTGTTTGTGATATGTACAAATTGAGACCACAATGTGTCAGTCCACACCTTTTCCAACCTTTAATGTGACCCATAACATGAACAATTCACTTGTAAATCCAAACAATCTGTTGGGCACTAAAATGGAGTATACAAACCTCACAATATGGAACAACTAGTCACCATTCCCACAAGAGGAGACAATATACTAGACCTGATCATCACAAACATGGGGACAAAATGCTCCACACCGGGAGTACATCCCTCTTTGGTAAGATCAGACCATAAATTAATCTCACTGGAAATCCACATCCCTCCCACCCCTGCACAAAAGACCACAGTGAAGAACTTCTCAAAAGCAAACTTCACACTACTTAAGACTGAAGTGGTATCTTTCAAGGACCCTGAGCCAGTGGAAACCACAACCCACACTGCTGAATCCCTTGCAAATACCTTCTATGGGCACCTTCAAGAATGCATGGATCATGCAATCCCAAATAAAACCAAGACCCATTCCCCCAAAGGCAGGCGACCGGTCTGGTGGACCCCAGCCATAAACAAACTTTACAACAGAAGGAGGAAGCTACTACATGACAGAGCAAAATCCCTAAAAGGAAAGGCATCTCTGATCAGTACTAGCAAAAAACTACGATCACTCATAAAATCATCCAAGGCCAACTTTGAGAGAAAAATCGCAAATGACACAAAAGACAATCACAAGGCCTTCTTTAGCTATGTTAGAAACCTGGGTGGAAACTCCCAGATATGCTCAGAGTTAGTCCAAAATGACACAAAATACACTTAACCCACTGACATTGCCAACATTCTGGCAGACAGGTTCAGTGCAAATTTCTCCTCCCCCCCCAAAGGAGAAATAACTATCCCAGCAGAGTGTAGCCTCCCTAACATCTCAGATGCCCAGGTGGGAGCCGCCCTCTCTAAAGCTAAAAACACAGCATCAATGGGACCGGATGGTATCCCAGGCTGTGTGCTACATGAACTCCAAGAGGAACTAAACCCACACATAAGGCTGCTGTTTAATCTTAGCCTTACCACAGGATACGTACCCAAAGAGTGGCGTACGGCAACAGTGGTCCCACTTCACAAAGGCGGTGCTTCTACGGACCCTGGAAATTACCGCCCCATAAGCCTGACGAGCCTGGTTTGCAAAGCTATGGAAAGGATCATTATGAAACTCATAAACAAAGACATTGGGGACCTACAGACATTGGATCCTACCCAATTTGGCTTTGTCAAGGGTAGATCCTGCCTCCTGAACTTGGTCGACTTTTTTGAAACAGTCACTAAGGCCATTGATGAGGGTAAGGCAGTTCACACAGCCTACCTTGACCTTGCAAAAGCCTTTGACACAATACCCCACTCGGGCATCATAGACAAACTCACCAGCTTAAATGTAAACCCATATGTCACAAGATGGGTTGCAAACTGGCTCAAGGACAGAACCCACAGGGTCAGAGTTGCTGGAGCTATGTCAGACTATAAGCCAGTCACAAGCGGTGTCCCACAGGGCTCAGTCCTGGGACCCCTCTTGTTCGGCATTTATTTTTCCGAGGTACAGGCAAACATAGGAGGATTGTGGCTGACAAAGTTCGCAGATGACTGCAAACTGGGTGCCATAATTGATACTCCAGCGGACACAAACATCCTTCAGAGAGGCCTCATAGAAATGGATAATTGGTGCCAGAGCCATGGCCTTAAGCTAAACGCCAAAAAATGTATAGTCATACCCTTTGGGAAAAACAAGGTACAGACAAATTACCACATAGGCGGTAATCCATTAAGTATGGAAGAGGTAATCAGGGACCTAGGGACCCAGGTTGACAGTAACCTCTCATTTGACACTCACATTGCCAAAGTGGTTAGGAAGACCTTCTATATTGCCCACCTTATCATGAAGGGTTTCACATCTAGATCAAGAGAGGTCATTGTGCCCCTGTACTCTTCTCTTATCAGGCCAATGATTGAGTACAATGCCCCATTTGGGATGTATCTCACCCGAAACCTGCAGCAGTTGGAAAGACCCCAAAAGTTCCTCACCAAGAGGATAAAGGGTCTTAAACATATGTCATATGCTGCCCGACTGAAAAAACTCCAGCTCTATTCAGTCGCATACCGTCTACTCAGAGGTGATCTGTGCCTGACGTACAAGGCCATGTGCAATCCTGAATTAATGGACATGCTCCACCTCAGAAAATCCAAATCCATCAGAGCCATGAGAACAAGTGACTTAAACCTCAACACAGAAATAAATAGAACGTGCTGGAGGGACAGATTCATAACCCAGAGGCTCCCTACACTCTGGAACAGAATCCCAGTCCATGTTAGGCAGAGCCCCTCACTGACTCTATTCAAGAGAAATCTCGACGAGTGGATGGGAGATCATAGGTTTACCCTGGGGGTCATCTCTTTGTCACTACTAGACAGAGGCATAGTAAACTAAACCCTAAAAGGGCGTAGTATTCTCATCCTAAGGGGTGGTGTAAGCCACATACACTCTGGCTAGGCTTATAAATGCCCTAGGGCAGATAGCCTAGTACGAACCTATGAACCTATGAACAATACACTGGATGCATATGTGTGCACACCCTTCAAATAATATTTTACTGCAGCAGCTTGTGATTTACTGACATCATTCATTCTGCTTGGGTACACTTCTGCCATCAAGTAAAGGCACTCTGAGTAACACCAAATAACAGTCTGAAGTCCAAGTAGGATATTCGTGACATTTGCTCTGTTGCCTGCAGCAGCAACAGCCATGGCTTGCAGACAGCTTACAAAGCACCAAAGGATCTAATATTTAAAAGGTATCAGTCAGGAGTAGGGTACAACAACATTACCACAGCATTGCATACACCATGGAACACAGTGGAGACAGTCATTTAAAGGTGGATTGAATATGGGACAACAGTGCTGTTGAAAAGAACTTGACATCCCTCCAAAACTGATGAAAAGACATGTCAAAACCTGGTCAGGGAGGCTGCCAGGAGACATACAGCAACACTGCGGGAGTTGTGGGGATCTCTTGCAAGTACTGGTGTTGTGTACTACATGTGAGAACAATCTCCTGTATTCTGCATAAGTCTGATCTATGGAGTAGCGTCAGAAGATGGAAGCATTTCCCCACACCAAAAACATCCAGGGGTATATACAATTTGCAATACAGCACATCAAGTCTCCCAAAGGCATGTGTGGAAATGTGTTATGGTGTAATGAGACTATGACTTGACCTCACAGCCACAATACCAAAAGGTACATGTGGTACACAAGCAACACCTCTCTTCACCTGAAGACCAGCATACCCATGGTGAATCATACTGGTGGCATTGGCTTGCTGTGGGGATGCTGTTGCAAAGCTGGATCTGGGCCTGTAGTCATGGTAGTGGGAATTATGAACAATTTCAAATAACAGTCACATCTGGCCCAAATCCATCAGGTGTCTGCAAGAATGCTGAGGATGGGGAGGGGTGTCAGCCTTCAACATGAGAAAGACCCAAAGCATACATTCAAAGCTACCTAAAGATGGCTCAACCTGAATGCACTCATGGTTATGGATAGGCCCAGCCAGAGCATAGACTTAAACCTGATAGAAAAACCCCAGTGTGACCTGATGAGGGCTGTGCACATGAGCTGCCCTTGCAATCTGACAGAGTTGGGGGACCTTTGCAAGGAAGAGTGGCCAAATAATGCCAAGTCAAGATGTGCCATGCTAATAGACACCTTCCCAAGAAGAGTGAATGCTGTAAGTCACCTACAAGGTGGTTCAACAAAGTATCATTTCAAGGGTGTGCACACTTATGCAACCACCATGTTGTACGTATTTCATTCATCATATTTTACATGTAACACATTTGTTTGTTTATCGATTGGATTGCACAGGTCATATGTCACATGAAAGGTAGGTAATATTTTTGAATGCATTATTGTAGTCTCATTTTATATATTACAAGAAAAGGGGATGTTAACAGGGGTGTGTACACTTATCATATGCACTGTAAGCTTAGAAGGTTGGTGGTGTAATGGAATTGTGTGACCATATATTTGCTGCTGGTTTGGAGATCTGAAACTCAAATGTATGTCATTAATTAGTGACATCACTCCTCAGATTGTTCCAGTTATGTATCAGACAAATACAGGGGTTATGAGAAACAGAGCAAACATATGAGCCAGACGTCTACGCATTTGCAAGGACAGTTGTGAGGTATGTTCTGTAGTACTTGCCACTGTGTACAGTCTGTGTTGGGGAAGGGCCATCACCTACTAACACTACTCACATATCCCACAGCTGTATATTGGTAGTTACATAGAGTAAAACTGGCTGCAGTGTGTGATGTTGAGGGCCATGTGTTATGCATGTTACCATTTGGGTAATGTGAGGTCTGTGTAACAGATTTGTGCCACCACACCTGCAAGTGTGTGTGTGTGTGTGTGTGTGTGTGTGTGTGTGTGTGTGTGTGTGTGTGTGTGTGTGTGTGTGTCTTCCAGCCATCCTCAAAATTCAGCTATTATTGTACATATGTTGACATACCCTCACAGGTGGTGATGGAGTTTGGGGTCCCTCCCACTTGGAAACTGATCTCATTGTTTCTGCAGACTCTGGCAATGATGATAGGAATAGTGAGCTTCAAGTGGGGGGTTGTCAGGAGATGAATCTGTGCCATTGGTTGGCATCCCATTGTCATCCACATTATCCCCAGTCACAGTGACAATGCCCACACATATCCTGTCACCAGTGGCCACAGATGATGGACAGTTGGCAGGTGGTGGCATGGAAGAGGTTAGTCTGGTGACTATGGCAGGTGTGTGTGCAGACACTGGCCATAGCCAGAATGCAGGCGAGGTTCACACAGGTGAATGGACAGGGATGCTCACAGGAGGACTGCTGCTCATCAATCCCCTGTAGGAAGTTGCACAGCAGGTGTCACCAGATGCATGTTTCTGGCTGTCATGGATGCACAGGCACGTAGTGAATACCACACCAGACAAATACTCAGGGTGGTGGATGCAACTCTTCCTGATTTACGTGACAACTTACATGACCTTGTTGAGGCCACACGTCAAAATACTGAGGTCATGAATAGAAGGAGGGGTGAGACCTTGGCAATCATCGACCGTGGCATGTCTGTGCTAGATCGTGTGGTGGGAGATGTCCGATGATCACATGGATGTAGGTCAGCACCAACATCAGCTGAGGGTCTACAGGGCCATGCACCTTCACACTCCTGTAGTGGCAGTGACACCAGCTCCATGGAAGGGGGTTGCTGTCCACATCACACAGGAGCAGTCCATTGGCACATGGTCCTGTCTGGTCCCATCAGAGGCATGGATCCAGCAAACAGCAGTCACCATCAGGAAGAATTACTGCATCTGGGCTTGGGCCTGGCGGTGCCACTGATACCCCTGGCAGGACCAGTTCCCATGTCCATGGTCAGAGATGGTGAACTGGAAACCCTGACATTGATGGTCCACAGCTGTCCAACATACTCCTGTGTAGGACAGCCACATGGCATGACTGTGTGCATACATACACACAAACACATCTGTAACACAGGCAGGTCACTTCCGGACAAAAACAGCACCTCTACAGAGCTCATTTATTGTATACCACGCCAAACACACACAAATGATGTCAACCGTAAGGCCCAGCCTAGGCCTCTGGAAAACCCACACCACACCCTGTGCATATGATGATACCTTTGCCCCATACATATACTGGCACAATTCACAGTGTAGTATGACACCTGACTGTGGTATGGGACATGTCTCAGTCTGCCTCTACAAACATGTACAGCTGATAGACCACCAGAAACAAGAGCAGCATGCACAGCCAGGTAGAAAAGGAGCCATAACACATACATCTACCCCCTCCCTACACAGGCCAAATTACATTGACACACTACACTGCTACACAATTCTGATAGTTTGTCAACAATTACCAGAAATATACAGGCCTCTCAACTGTGCAGAGTTCCACAGAATGTTCAGGCTTTCCCCTCATATATAAGGCCTCTTCCACATAACATGTCTGGCAGTCTGATGCATCACTAGGATGATATCAGGAATGTAGGCACCAAATAATCATATACCATACCTATCAACCTCTTACTAAATTACATCTGGACAAAGCCTGACATAATTGGTGGACAGAGGCCCAAAAACAGATGCATATTTGAAATATTGCTGTTATAAACTGAGAAAGTTGCTAGTGTTAGAGGGTTAGTTGTAACATATATTTTCTGCGGGATATGAGGTCCGAAATACAAATGGATGTTAGCAGTTACTGACTGAAATCCCCAAAGTATGCTACTGATTTTCCAAAGGCAAACAATGTCTGAGGAATGCACAAAACATAGGAGCTCAAACTCTGGCCATTCTGTGGATAGCCCTACAGTTCAGAGTTATGTCAAACACATAACACTTTCGGAGTAAAAATCATGCAGGAACTCCATGTCCACACAAACCCTGTTAGACTCTCATTAATGCAAATGTATAACAGCAATATGTACATTCTGTCTCTATGTCTGAAGCATTCACCCCCATTTTGTTGGCATGTCTCCACAGTTTGGGTTGTAAGTGGTATTCCCAAATACCCTCTGTGATGCTGTTGTTTACACACCTCCATGAAGTCGGCCTCAATGGCAAGGAAAAGGGCCAACACCTACAGGAAGTACTCAGTTATAGGAGTGTGTTGCCATGCCATTGGCTATATGAATAACAACACAGCTGTTCTGCATGCAATTAGCAAGTTGGGGGCACCAGTTGGTGCACAGGCCATCAGCTGCTCATGAGCATTACCTACAAAAGGTAAGCTGCTACCTCTGCAAAACAGATGGAGAGAGAGAGAGAGAGAGAGAGAGAGAGAGAAATAAAACCAAGCAGGATATAACCACCTACACTTGGAAAAAAGGTATTTCAAACAAGTAAGCATGTAATTGACTGCAGTAGTGGGTATGTAACAATGGGAAATTGGAAGTTTAACATATATGTCTCAACAAGACTTGCTGTACTGATATATTGCTGATCAGAACCTATGGCCATAGCATCTGGGTCTGTCTGCATTGACATAGATCATAGGTCAGATCCCCGAGTCACCCCAGGAAAAGATGGCTCACATATGTTCCGGCCCCAAAATCCGGACAACACCAAGAAAGGAGGGGGGGTGTCCATATTCATAAAGGACACCCACACCTCAAGGTTGGTGGCAACGCACGATGCATCAGAGACCATTCAGGTGCAATTAACCATAGGCAAGACTGCTCTGCAATTTGTAGCATGTTACAGGTCACCCTCTCAAACTCAGGAACCTCACATGGCCTTCCTGAAAACATTGGAGGAGATAAATGTATCTCCAAACACCATCATACTAGGTGACTTCAACTACCCTAATATAGACTGGGAACACTACTCAAGCCCAACACTCTAACCCAAAGATTCCTGGAGTTCATAAACTCAAATGCCATGGAACAACTAGTCACCATCCCCACAAGAGGAGAAAACATACTTGATCTCATCATCACGAACATGGGATCAAAATGTTCAACACCGAAGTATACCCTCACTGGTGAGATCAGATCATAAACTAATCTCTGGAGGTCCTCATCCCGCCCCACCTGAAACAAAAAGACCACAGTGAAAAACTTCTCAAAGCCGATTTCACACCCTAAAACTAGTGTGGTCTCCTTTAAGGCCCTGAGCCAGTGGTAAACATTACTCAAACCGCTGAATCACTTACAAATGCCTTCTACCAGCACCTACAGGACTGCATGGATCAGGCAATTCCAAACAAAACTAAGACTCTCTGTACCAAAGGCAAGCATCCAGTCTGGTGGACCCCAGCCATAAACAAGCTCTACGGCAAAAGGAGGAAGCTACTACAAGATAGAGCAAAATCCTTGAAAGGTAAGACACCTTTGATCATTATAAGTAAAAAAACTAAGAGCTCTCATAAAATCATCCAAGGCAAATTTTGAGAGAAAAATCGCCAAGGACTCTAAAGACAATCATAAGGCCTTCTTTAGCTATGTTAGAAACCTAGGAGGAAACTCCCAGATATGCTCAGAATTAGTTCAAAATGATGTGAAAATTACTGAACCTACACACATTGCTAACATACTGGCTGACAGGTTCAGTGCAAACTTCTCCCAAAAGGAGAGATATCTATTCCAGAGGATTGTAGCCCCCAAACATCTCCAATGCCCAGGTGAGAACTGCCTCACTAAGGCAAAAACACAGCATCCATGGGACTGGATGGTGTCCCCGGCTGTGCTTCATGAACTCAACGAGGAATTAAACCCACAGTTAGGACAGCTGTTTAATCTTAGCCTCACCTCAGGATACGTACCCAAGGAGTGGACTGTGGTCCCACTTCATAAGGGCGGTGCCTCCACAGACCCTGGAAATTACCGCCCCATTAGCTTGACAAGCCTTATCTGCAAAGCCATGGAGAGGATCATAATGGAACTCATAAATAAAGACATAGGAACTTGCAGACTTTGGATCCAACCCAGTTTGGCTTTGTCAAAGGCAGATCCTGCCTCTTAAACTTGGTTGACTTTTTCGAGACAGTCACCAAGGCCATTGATGAGGAAAGGCAGTCCATACAGCCTACCTCGACCTGGCAAAGGCCTTCACACAATACCCCACTCAGGTATCATCGAAAAACTCATCAGCTTGAATATAAACCCATACATTACAAGATGGGTTGCAAACTGGCTAAGGACAGAACCCACAGGGTCAGAGTTGCTGGAGCCATGTCAGACTCAAAGCCTGTCACAAGTGGTGTCCCACAGGGCTCAGTCCTGGGTCCACTCTTGTTCGGCATCTACTTTTCTGAAGTACAAGCAAACACAGGAGGGTTATGGCTGACAAAGTTTGCAGATGACTGCAAACTGGGCCATAGTCGAAAACACATCTGACACAGATATCCTCCAGAAGGGCCTCAAAGAAATGGATAACTGGTGCCAGAGCCATGGCCTGAAGTTAAACGCCAAAAATGCATAGTCATACCCTTCGGGAAAAACAAGGTTACCCCTAGCTACCATATAGGTGACAATCCACTGAGCACAGAAAAGTCATCAGGGATCTGGGGACCCAAGTTGACAGTAGCCTTCGCTTGACACTCATGTTGCTAAAGTAGTTAGGAAAACCTTCTATATCGCCCACCTGATCATGAAGGGATTCACATCTAGATCAAGGGAGGTCATCATCCCCTGTACTCATCACTCATTAGACCTATGATTGAGTACAATGCCCGTTCGAATGTATCTGACCAGACACCTGATGCAGCTTGAAAGGCCCCAAAAGTTCCTCACCAAAAGGATAAAGGGTCTCAAAATATGTCTTATGCTGCCCGACTGAAAGAACTCCAGCTCTATTCAGTCTCATACCGCTTGCTCAGAGGTGACCTGTGCCTGACATATAAGGCCATGTCAAACCCAGATTTGATGAATATGCTTCACCTCAAAAATCTAGATCCCTCAGAACCACAAGGGGGAGACTTAAACCTTGACACGGTTATAAATAGAACATGCTGGAGGGACAGATTCATCACCCAGAGACTCCTATGCTGTGGAACAAAATCCTACATGTGAGGCAGAGCACCTCGCTGGCCTTGTTCAAGAGGAATCTTGACCAATGGATGGGAGATCGCAGATATACCCCAGGGATTACTTCAGTGTCACTGCTTGACAGAGGCACAGAAAAATGATAGGCATAGTTTTTATTCAAACTAAAGGGGTGGCAAAAGCCACATAACTATGGGCTAGGCTTATAAATGCCCTTGGGCAGATAGCCTAGTATGAACCTATGAACCTATGAACCTATGACTGCTACTGTGTGTTGAACAATACTGACTTTGAAAATGCTAGGCCAGCTACTGGGATGTTGTACATATCCATATCTTACTTGTGAATACAACTAAGATATACTTGTTTGTCTCAGAAATGTGAGAGACCTATACATGGTATTTGCATAGGAAAGTACTGTTGCAGATGTGACTGGGGCTGACTCTCTCATATACACATTGCTAATCCTGTGTACTCTCATCACACCCAGTGCAAATCCTAACAACTGTAAACTGCAACTTCCAACTCTGACTCCTGCATCTTTGTCAATGCCCCTGTCTCCAACCCATATAACATAGCTGGTCTCACTACCCTCTTGTAGACCATCCCTTTCACTTTTACTGGTACTCGTCTGTCACAAATCACTCCTGACACTCTATTCCACCCTTTCCATGCTTCCTGTACTATCTTCTTTACCTTTTCTCCACAGTCGTCCTTACTCTGAAATGTTGATCCCAATCATTTAAACACATCCACCTTTGCCAACTCTACTCCCTGAATCAACATTCCGCTATCCTCCCTCTCATTCATACACAGATATTCTGTCTTAGTCATGCAGACCTTCATTCCTCTCCTCTCTAGAGCATATCTCCACCTCTCCAGGGTCTCATAAATCTGTTCCCTACTCTCAGTACAGACCACAACGTCATCTGCAAATATCATAGTCAACAGGGACTCCTGTATGTTCTTGTCTGTCAACCTGTCCATCACCATTACAAATCAAAAAGGGCTCACAGCTGATCCCTGATGTCATCCCACCTCCATCTTCAATGCATCACAAGTCCAGAAAGACACAAAGCAACTCCTGACCTTCTCTGTACTTCTCCATTAATACTCACAGAGCAAACACCGCATCTGTAGTGCTCTTGCCTGACATTAACCCATACTGCTGACCACTACTCATTGCCTCCCTGCTTAACCTAGCTTCCACTACTCTTACCCATAACTTCATGCTGTGAGTGATCAATGTTATCCCTCTGTAGTTACTACAGCTCTGTACATCAACCTTATTCTTAAAACTGTACCCAAGCACTTTCTCACCACTCCTCATGCAACCTCTCACTTTCCAAGATATCAGTAAGCAATCTGGTTAAAAACACCACTGCAATTTCCCCTAAACACCTTTATGCTTCCACAGGTATGGCATGTGGACCAACAGGCATGCCAGTATTCATCATCTTCATAGCTATCCTTACTTCCTCCTTGGTAAGCCTTTGCACTTCCTGATTCACCATGCTTCTATCCGTTTCAACTTCCTGCTTTAAAACCTGAGTTTGCCCAAGTCTGTGCTTGTATATTCCTCGGTGGATCCTCGTAGGGCATCCAGCAGAGAATTGCAGCAGCAGAAAGGAGAGAGTGAGACTTAAATTGCTAAAAAGATCTGTATTCTACTTGTTTTTGGTTGCCGCACCTGGTCGTAAGTGTTTTACAACTGTGTTTAATTTATTACTTGCATTTCTGCCATATTTTCACATTACATTTCCCAGATCATTTGTTTGAAATTGTATTTTACTGTTACAGGCTACACACTAATGTGCATTAGCCTTTTAGAGCCTTGTTAGTGTAATTTGTTTGTTCTTTTGCAAGTTCTGTTAAAAAAAAAAATCTATCTTCTACACAAATCCTATCTGCCTCATCGTTTCCCACCTTTCCTTAAACTAGTATAGTCCAGATCCCAGATTTGCTGATTTCTGAATTGTGTTTTTTGTTGAAAATGGACCAGACCTTGCAGAGATAGAGGGTAATTTTGTAGCCTATCAGTGGCAGTGGTAAGCTCTGAACAACCTATCTATCGCTGGAGAAGTGGTTTCCAGCTCTAGTTTGTTTTACAATTGGCCGTTTTGGGCTGCTTCTATCTCTTTCAACTTCCTGCTTTAAAACCCGAGTTTGCCCGGGTTTGCACTTGTATATTTCTCAGCGGATCCTCGTGAGATGTCCAGCAGAGAATTGCAGTAGCAGAAAGGAGAGAGTGAGACTTAAATTGCTAAAAAGATCTGCATTCTGCTTGTTTTTGGTTCCAA